>NW_027532002.1:5191170-5317672 GCF_008692635.1 Crocuta crocuta
GAGAGAATACAAGTGCAAGCAGGGGAGGAGCAGAGGGAGTAAAAGAGAGAGGGAGAGAGAGTGAGAGAGAGAGAGAGAGAGAGAGATGTGGGGCTCCATCTCATGACTGTGAAACCATGACCTGAGCTATAAAGTCAGGAGTCAGATACTTAACTGACTGAGCCAGCCAGGCACCCCAGTAGTTTTATTTTTATTTAATTGTAGGTATTTAAATTTTTTGAGGCTTCCTTTTTGACTCATACATTGTTTAAAAGTGTGTTATTTAATTACCACATGTTTACAGATTTTTCTATTGTCTTTCTTTTATTGTTTTCTAGTTTGATTCTATTGTGGTTGGACAGTACACTCTGTATAATTTCAATGGTTTTAAATTTGTTAAAGGTAGTTTTATGGCCCATGATATAGTTTATACTGGTGACTGTTCTCTGATTTCTTGAAAAAAAAAATGTGTATAGAGTGTTCTATATTTTTAAATTAGAGATTGTTGATTGATTGAGTTGCTCAGATCGTCAACTTTTTTGATAACTTTTTGTCTGCAGAGCCTGCGGTGTTGAAGTCTTCAACTTTTAATTGTAGATTTATCTATTTATCCTTTCAATTTTATTAGTTATTACTTTATGTGTTTGAGACTGTCACTTGGTTTTTAGGCAATTAGGACCATTATGTCTTCTGGGTATATTAATCCTGTGATTATTTGTAATGTTCTTCTTTGTTTCTAGTAAATTTTTTTGTTGTTGTGAAGTCTATTTTGCCATATATTAATATGGACACTCTTGCTTCTTAAAAATTGTTTGCAATGCATATCTCCTTTCATCCTTTTACTTTCTTTTTTTAAAAAAATTTTTTAAAATCTTTTTTATTTATTTCTGAGAGAGAGAGAGAGACAGCATGAGCAGGGGAGGGAGAGAAAGAGAGGGAGACACAGAATCTGAAACAGGCTCCAGGCTCTGAGCTAGCTGTTAGCACAGAGCCTGATGCGGGGCTTGAACCCATGAACCGTGAAATCACGACCTGAGTCGAAGTCGGACGCTTAACTGACTGAGCCTCCCAGGTGCCTCTGGTCCTTTACTTTCAACTTATCCATATTGTTGAATTGGAAGTGAGTTTCTTGTAAGCAGCAGGTAGTTGAGTACTGGTTTTTGTCTATTCTTCAGATCTCTGTTATTTGATATATTTAGACCATTTACATTTAAGACAAGTATTAATATATTAGCATTTAATTCTGACATTTTATTATTTGTTTTCTTTTTGTTTCTTCTGATTCTTTTCCCTTCCTTTCTTTTTTCTTGCCTTCCTTCAATTCCTTTTTCTTGCATTCAAGTCAATTGAGCATTTTTTAGGATTCCACCTTCATTCATTCAGAGACTGTTTGAGTGTATCTCTATAATAGTGAGGGTTCTCCAGAGAAACAGAATCAATGGGAGGTGCATACATATAGAAAGAGGTTTATTTTTAAGGACTTGGCTAATATGGTTATGGAGGCGGGCATGTCCAAAGTCTTCAGGATGGGTGGTCAGGCTAGAGACTTAGGCAGTTCAAGTCTGAAGGTCATCTGCCAGCATAATCTCCTTTCACTTGGGGAAGGTTAGTTTCTTGTTCTATTTTGGCCATCAACTGATTGGATGTGGCTCATCCACATTATGGAGGACAGTCTGGGTTAGTCAAAATCCACTGCCTTAAATGTTAATCTCATCCATAACTCATAAAACTCACTCATAAAAACATCCAGAAACACTCAGAATATAGCAGTCTACTGATATCAGCACTTCAGTATTTCAAATGCAATGTGGAAACCTGAATTCCACTTGGATTCCTTACCTTTCCCACTTTTAAACATCATTGTCTTGAATATATAATGGTATTCTAATTCTTGTTTTAATCATCAAATATTATTTTAAAAACTCACAAGCAAAAGGTTAGGTCCTATAAGTACCCATATTTCTACTCTTTCTATCGTCTTTTCTTCTTTCTGGATACTCTGAGATTCTTTCTTATATCATTTCTTTTCTGTTAGAAGAAATTCCTTTGGTCAAATTTTAAAGAGTATGTGTTCTAGCAACATAGTCTTTTAGTTTTCCATTTACTGAAAAGGTATTTATTCCCTTTAGTTCCTGAAGGATTATATCCTGAAGGATAATATCACCAGATGTAGAGTCTGAAATTCACAGTTTTTGTTATTGTTGTTGTTGTTGTTTACTTGCAGCACCTAAAGAATATTATGCTACTTCCTCTGGCATCTTTGGTTTCAGATGAGGAATTCACTATCATTTAAATTGGTGTTCCTTCATGTGTGATTTGTCATTTGTCTCTGGCTGCTGTTAAGATTTTCCCTATGCCTTTAGTTTTCAAATTATAACTTGGTGTCATAATTGGCATTAAGTTAACCCCTGGTGAAGGAAATAAGCATGTATAAGATATGGGCCCTACCATTTAGGAGCTCATAATCTGATAGACATGGAGGGAGGTAGACACAGAAGGAATGATGTATACACCAGGTGATCTAGCAGATATGAGCCAAGAGCTGTGGGATCATCAGGAAAGAAGCAAGGATCTGTTTCTTAAAAGAGAATTTGAGGTCTTTGAAAAAAATGAAGGCTGGATTTTGGATGAAAGGCAGAAAAAGGTAATCCAGACAGAGAAACCATGCATCCACCCATCCAACTACCCATCCATCCATCCATCCACCCACCCATCCAACTGAACTTTGAGGAATTCTGTGCAGGCAGTGTGTTAGGTACTGCAGATCCAGTGGTAAATAAAATATAGTCTCACCACAATCTCAAAGTTTTTGCTTGGAATATGGCGAGGGATGATGGCCAAGGATAGCCAAATTTTGAAAGCTGGCAGAATGTACCCATTATTTACCTATCCTTGTGAGAAAGAATAAAAAGTCCCAATCTTTCTGTAGGGACAGTGTTACATGGTTTCAAGAACCATCAACTTTTAAATAAAATTTGAATTTTTTCTGAAATTTTGGCCATGATAATAATATCTTTCCAGGAATATGGGTGAATTGCCTTTAAATGGGGTAGGTGGGTCCCTACTTTCCAATGTCAGTTGGCTGCCTGAATGTTTCCAGTGATGTGCTGCTCACCTATCACAACCTGACACTGAAGTCTTCTGATGCTTGACTGGGTATTTGATCTAAGCACATCCTCATTTTACACACATACACCATCTTTGATCTCTTTTTGATTTTTGCCTTAATTTTCTCTCATTTCCCGCAGGATTCAGTTCCAAGACTTGCCCCACCTAGTTGCATTTCTATCTAGCCTCCAGGTCCTGGCTTATGTTGTTTTGTTTTATCCAAATAGAGACTTAGAGTTATTAGCCTTATTCTGACCAAAAGGGCCATAGTCCCATTGACCTTGAGCAGCATTTTGACCTAACGGGACATAATCACACCAATTGGTCTTGAGCATTATTCTGATCCAAACAGCATAGTGTTCTGTCCTAGCTAACTTTTATTAAGTTCCTACTTAAGTCTCCTAACTATATTCTGTTTAATTCTCATCACATTTGTATCAGGTATATGTTATTTTCTGTTACAGATTTAAAAGCTGATGTTCAGAGACCTAGATCAATTGTCAGTGCTGAATAGCTACTAACAAGCAAAGGAGTGATTTGAACCCAGTCTTTTCCTCTCCAGAGTCAGTGTTCTTCCCTCTACCTTACTCTTTAATGGGTGTGACACTTCCCCCAGCTGCATTGGTGGTCTTTCCATGCTTCATGCTCTTCTATTCTCCTGCATCAATGAAACAGATAAATTTGCCCCATCACTTGTTCCCTCCTGAAAATCAAGCTGATTTTATTCTTTTTGAGTAACATGCTCTCAAAGCTGGACATCTGGCTACTGTATAAAATGGTGATCACCACTCAGCAGAACAGCAAGGGAACCATGTGGCTTTTATTCGGTCACTAACCCAAAGCTTCGCTTGAATATTAATTCTGTCATGGCTTCTCTGATGCTCGATTAAGTAAGTGTACTCAAGATGAAAAACATGCTGAAAATATGCTGACTAATGCAGCTCTAAGTCATTAAGGGAACCCGAGTCCTCTCTGGTCACTGGTTACCTCTCATAGCACGTGAGAATGAACAGCCCTGCAGAGAACGAATTCATCCGCATTTCTATGTTTGCTTCCTTCACGCTAAGCTATTATGAGTTCCCCAAATCTGAGACTTGCCAGAATTCTGAGAAACCTCCACCCGAGAGGCAGCACAATAAAGGAACTGAGCCTAATCCCCACAGCGTCTCCAAAGCCTGTCAAATGTTACTACAAGTGTTCATCTAAGACTGCCCTGTTNAAACGAATTCATCCGCATTTCTATGCTTGCTTCCTTCAAGCTAAGCTATTATGAGTTCCCCAAATCTGAGACTTGCCCGGAATTCTGAGAAACCTCCACCCGAGAGGCAACACAATAAAGGAACTGAGCCTAATCCCCACGGCGTCCCCAAAGCCTGTCAAATGTTACTACAAGTGTTCATCTAAGACTGCCCTGTTGGAGGAAACCAGCGAGGGAATTGATGTCAGCTACCAGATGGTAATAGTGGCAGACACGACACATTGTTTATGGGGGATTCTAAACACAGAGGGAGCAAGCACATATATTTTCCCAAAGGGCACATAGAATTTTAAGGTATGTGCAATGTAGTTTAAAGCTTCTGCGGCTCAGGGAGAAGTAGTTAAATGTAGGGTTATCATGTTTGAATTGTGCTACAAAAATATTAATAAGTAAGTTCATTAACTCTAGGAGCATGAGGAAAAGTGTTGAGTGAGGCTTTTCCTACACGATGTAGGAAAACATTTTTTTTTTAAGTTTTAGGACTTTGCCTCTTTAGCTTCAACTGCATGAAAAATGGCACACAATTTAGGAAAATGTGAAAGCAAATTTTAAACCCAGCATGTATTTAAAATAACAGCTATAACTTCTGCACTTAATTTCAAGGAAATTACATGCCTCATATTACTATCCACATAAAACCCAGCAGGAAACTCTCCAGCCTTTTGCCAATGAGAAGGTCAGCGGCCTGGCTTCTGGCAAGGGCTCTGGCCCCTCCTCCTGTCTGTCCTATCTATCTGTCTTGGCAGCTAGAATGCATATAAAGGGGTGGCTCCAGGGGTGCACTCTGGTGGGAGGGAAGGTTGGAGGCTTTGCTGCTTCTAAGCCGCGTTTGCAAACAAACATGTGGTTATTACTAGATTTTGTGTTCATTTGGGTTTGGATTGGTGGTGCGCACAAGATGGAGACTCAGTCAACCGGCTCTTGTCTTTGCCCGTGTTTCCAGAAAAAACTTTTCTGACATTCCCACCACAACCCAGGAGATTGAAATGATACCAATTGCCTTTGAGGTCAACTTCAAACATCTTCAACAAGGATCAAGGTTCACTGATCTGATTCTATCTTGCTTCTCCAACCTGGTTAACCCCTACTGCCAACGTGATTTCCTTGTCATTCCCCACCCTCCACCCCCTACATTCTTGTCTCAAGCATATAATATACTGAGAAAAAAAGCACAAGCTGTGAAATCTAGAAAACTGGGCTTCGATTCTATGCCGTCTAGTCACACTTGGGTGAACACTGGTAGTTTAGTTTCTGAGATCTCAGTCTCCCACCTGTAAAATGGAGACAGTAACACCTGTCTGAAAGGGTTGTGATCAGTATTACGAAAAGAGAGCACCATACACATATCTGATACAGTGCTTGGCTTACAGAAGACACCTAATAAATACTCATCCTCTTCTCTTTCCATTGCTTCATTTTTTATTCTCACATAGCCATTAATAATAAAATCCATTTCAATTTGTCAAATAAATCTCCTGGATCAATTTACACAAAAGCTATATTTGGAGGTTTGGTAGAACTTTGAAAATCGTATGTGAAAACACCTCATAAGAGGTTATAGCTCCATGACTATTCAAAGTCCATTCCTTAAAATGAAAGGTGGGGAGATACTTTTGCTGTCAGTTAGGATATAGGAAATGGTAAGGTCTTAATAATGAGAACAAACAAGATACACCACAAATATTATAGTTTTTTTAAAAACCCATCAGATTGTCAAGAATGCAAAGAAAGCTAAATGAGCTAAATATTAGAGAAAGTGATGATCTTTCCTAGGAGAAAATAGAGGAATGGTTGCCTTTATCACTGGGGAAGGAAGAGGTGAAAGAAGAATTCATTGTGGATGAAAAGAAATCTTAATGGCTGAGTATGAGCTGGAGGGCTAATTAGAATCTTGAAAAGCCCTCGCCAGAGAGAACTATATTTACTTGCTATCACTGTCTTGAGTTCAAGGGAGTAGGTAGTGTGCTTAGGGCTGGGGCAAGGCAGGAGGGCCAGAGGAAAGAAAAGATATTCTCTTTGAGACTCACAGCACCTTCTACGAGTTAAATGTAGTGGTCCACTCCACTGAAAGCTGCGTGCAGGGCAGGAGAGCAAAGAAATTTTCCTTGAGGCACACAGGCCATCACCTAGTGCAAGGCAGGAACCCATAGAATGCAGGAAGCAGAGCAGGAAAACCAAGGGAAATCACTCCAGTGCACTTCAGGCCGTCACCAAGTACACTTCAGAGACTGTGAACGGGTTGAATCGGGGCAGCAGGATGGAGAGAGATCTTACAGAAATCCACAAAACAAGAAGGACTGAAGGACAAAGAGAAGCCCCCAGGGACTCAAAAAGCTGAGAGCTGACTGTAGAACAGAGAGAGCTATCCTATGGCGCTGAAGGGAACCAGCTGGAAAGTGAATCTTAAAGAAATCTTGACATCATTAGTGCATTGAGCCCAAGTCCCGATGAAGAGAAGGTTCTTATACCATCCTGAAAATACCTGGAGTCAGTGGTGAATTGAAGCTTATGAAAGCTATAACAAAGCTCCAACCCAGCTTAATCTCAGATTAGATTTATTCAGGCCCCCATGCTAGTGTATGACAGAAGAATGAGTGTGCCCTTTCCTCAGGGCAAATATTATTTATCTCAGTCTCTACTGTTCTTTTGCCCATGATATCTGGCATACAATCAAAAGTTTGAGACATGCAGAGAAGCAAGAAAATACAACCCATGGAAATAGTAAACATGTGAATAAACATAAAATACCTTTATTTTTTTCATTTCTTAATTTTTAAAGTGATAATTGGATCCTGAAAGCATAAAGAATAGCAATTTCTTGTTGAAATTATATCATGTAGAAGTAAAATGTATAATTATATGACAACAAAGGTTGGAAGGGCGGTAAAGGGAAGAATACTCTTGTAAGGTTTTTACATTATATGTAAAATGACATAATATCACTTGAAGGTAGATTGTAATACATTAAAATCGTATATTATAAACCATGGAGCAACAGCTTAAAAAACAAATTGGTGTATCTAATAAATCAGGAGCACTGATAAAATGGAATCTCAAGAAATAATTAATTTAAAAGAAGGCAGGAAATGAGGGAAAGTGGGACAAAGAACAGAGTAGTTACTAGCAAATATAAAGATCGTAGACTTAAAATGGACAGTTTTTTTAATTAGAATAAAGGTGAATGAAATGAAGACTCAATTTAAAAGGCAGGGATTGTCCAACTGCATAAAAAAGAAAGGCCAACCTACTTATGGTGTATAAGACTCAGACTTTAAATATAAAGACACAAATATAATAAAATAAAAAACATGGGGAAAATATGTCAAAGAGCAAGCTTAAGAAAGCACAAGGTAGAATATTAATATCAGACAAAGTGGACTTGAGGACAAGAAGCATTATCAGAGATAATGACAAAAGGTCAATTAATCAAGAATATATATAAATGATAAGTGTGTAAGTATCTAGTAACAGGGTTTAATGAAACAATAACTGTCAGAAGTAAAAGAAGAAATAGAGAAATCCACAATTATAGTTAGGGATTTTAACAATATAATTAGAGATTTAAATCTCTCTACATGTACTAGTTGATAGTACATGTAGAAAAAACAATCAATAGCAATATAAAAGATTTAAATAACAGTATCAACCAAATTAAGTTCTTTGACATTTTAAAACATTCCACTCAACAACACATTCTTTTTAAGGACATATGGAACATTACCAATATAGACTATATGGTGGGCCACAAACACACACACACACACAGACACACACACACACACACACACATCTTTGGTTTCTAAGGATTGAAATAATACAGAGTATATTTTCTGGCCACAGTGGAATGAAATTCGAAATAAAGAACCCAGTGTTTGGAAAATCCTCAAATATTTGATGATTAAGGCACAAACTTCAAAACTATCCATTAGTCAAGAAATAAAAATGAAACACAACTATTTTAAATTGAATGATGAAAATATAACATATCAAAATTTGTAGAGTGTCATTAAAGCAATGCTGAGAGAACACAAATTACCAAAGTGGATGCAAGAAAAAAAAAAAGAAAATGTGACTAGCCCTTTCATATATAAGGAAATTTATTTTAAAAACTTTTTTAATGTTTTTTTAAATTTATTTCTGAGAGAGAGACACACAGTGTGAGCAGGGGAGTGTCAGAGAGAGAGGGAGATACAGAATCTGAAGCCGGCTCCAGGGTCTGAGTTAGCTGTCAGCACAGAGCCCGACGTGGGGCTCGAACCCACAAACTGTGATATCAAGACCTGAGCCAAAGTCGGACACTTAACCAACTGAGCCACCCAGGTGCCCCAAGGAAATTTAATTCATAATTAAAATCTTGCACAAAGAAAACTTCCAGTCCAGATGGCTTCACTGCTAAATTTACCAACATTTAAGATGGAAATAATACTGAGTTTGCATAAAATCTTTCAGAAAATAGAAAGAAACATTCCATAGGGCCAGCATAATTTTCATACAAAAACCGGGCAAGCACATGATAAGGAAAAAAAAAAAAAAGAACAAACCTATCAACCAATATTGCAGCCAAGAGCATGTTCATGGATTGGATGACTTAGTATCATTAAGAAGCCCGTTTTCCCTTGTTTATCTGAAGATTCAATGCATTTCCCATTCAAAATTCTAAAGTTTGAATAACCAAAACAATCTTGAAATAGGACAAAGTTAGAGGACTTACACTACTTGATTTTAAGACTTACTGTAAAGTTATGATAATCAAGACAGTATTATATTGGTATAGACTGGTGTTTCTCAACCTTGGCACTATCAACATTTTGGGTTAGATAACTTTTAGTTGTGGGTGTTGTCCTATGCATTGTAGGCTGTTAAGCAGCATCTCCGGCCACTGTTCACTAGATGCCAGTAGCAGCCCGCTCTCTGAATTATTACAACTAAATTTATCCACACGTTGTCAAATGACTCCCTCCCTCTGTCCTTCCAGGAGTGGGGCAAAGTCACCCTGATTGAGAACCACTGGCATAGAGATAGTAGAATGAGATAAATTGATCAATGAAACCCACCAGAGAGACCTACATTTGTATCACCAGTTGATTTTTGACAAGGCTGCCAAAGCAGTTCAAGAAGAAAAGTCTTTTCAACAAATTTGCAATGACATAATTCATAAAGAACCCAAAGTAGAAACAACCCAGAGGACGGGCACCTGGGAGTGTTCGTTGGTTAAGTGTCTGACTCTTCTATCAGCTCAGGTCTTGAGTTCTTAAGGTCATGATCTTAAGGTCATGAGTTCTTAAGGTCAGATCTTAAGGTCATGAGTTCAAGCCCCACAATGGGTTCTGCACTGGGCGTGAAGCCTACTTAAACAAATAAACAAAACCCAAATTCTACCAACAGAAAAATGGAAGCATAAATTATGGCATCTTTATACAGTAGAATGCTATGTTACAGTGAAAAGGAGTAAACAACTATACTAAAAATTATAAATGAATCTCAAAACATTTTGTTGAACAGAGAATCCAGATACATAGTGTATAATTATATTTTACATGAAATTCAAGAACAGGCAAATCTAATTTATGCTGAAAAAAATCAGGAAGTTGCTTATGGCAGGAAGGCTGGTAACTGAACACAGGAAACATTCTGGAAGTGATGTAAATATTCTATATCTTATTTTTAAAAAGATTCATAGAAGTGACATGATTGGATCAAAGGGAAATATATATGACATTGTGTTCTATATTACACTTTTCCCCCTATGTTTTTATTTAAATTTCTGTTAGTTAACATACAGTGTAATATTGGTTCTAGGTGGAGAATTTAAGGATTTATCACTTATATACAACGTCCAGTGCTCATTACAAAAAGTGTCCCCTCCTTAATACCCATCACCTCTTTCACCCAACTCCCTGCCCACCTCTCCTCCAGTAACCATAAGTTTGTTCTCTACAGTTAAGAATCTGTTTCTTGGTTTGCCTCTTTTCCCCCACTCTGGTCATTTGTTTTGTTTTGTTTCAATTTTTTTTAAGTTTATTTATTTATGAGAGATAGAGATAGCATGAGTGGGGAAGGGACAGAGAGAGAGGGAGACACAGAATCTGAAGCAGGTTCCAGGCTCTGAGCTGTCAACGCAGCTGAAGTCTGAGCTGACATCTGAGCTGAAGTCTTAACCGACTAAGCCACCCAGGCGCCCCTTGTTTTTTTTCTTAAATTCCACATTATGAGAGAAATCACATGGTATTTGTCTTTCTCTGACTGACTTATTTCACAAAATATTTTTTCTGAGTCTATGAAGATAAACAAAATTTTTCTCCTTAATTTTATTGGTATGCTGAATTATTTTAAAAGGCTTTCTAATATTTAACAAGCTTTACATTTGTGGGAGGGGAGACCCCTTACGATATATACTTTCTTTTTATTGTGCCATTGTATTCTACTGGCTAATACGGTTAATAGTTTAAGATGTTTTCATTGATATTCATAAGTTGGTATTGATTATTGGCACAATCTTTTTCAACTTTTGGTGTCAATATGCTTTCTTCACAACTGAGTTTAGAAGTTTTTCTTCTTCTACTGTGTTCTGGAATAGTTTAAGTCACATTACTATTATTTGACCTTTAAAAAGTTTGGTAAAATTTCCTTGTGAAACTTTCTGGTCCTGGTGCTTATTTGGGGTGAATCCATATAACCATTTTCTCTTTGTCTTCCGTGGTAATTATCCTATTTATACTTTCTGTCTCTGCTGTTCGCGTTGCTGCTACATCTTTTACAAAATTATTCATTTCCCTTTGGGTTCCCAAGTTTATAGAGAGAGTTATGCAGAATGGAGGTGACCATAAAAATCCTTTTCCAACTGAGATCTAAAGTGTGTAATCCCTGGAAGCAATGCTAGGCCAGCAGACGTGAGCTGCCCTAGGGAAGGTGGGACCGAGGGTCATCCTCTGCAGTCATTTCTTATAATTCATTAAAAAAATCCCTGATTGACGTTATGTCTTTGTCACTTCCCCACTTTGCCTTTTTTTCTTTAATTAGTTGACTAGTGGCTTGTCTATTTCATTTATTGTATTCAAGGAAAGCTTTGTGTTTATCAATAATTCTAGTAGTTTCCTGTTTTTTAACTCATGAAGTTCCATTTTTGTCTTATTTGTTCCTTCCTGTGGCTTTATTTTGGTTTACTATTTTTTTCTTCTAGATTTTGGAATTGGTAGTTAATTCATATATCTTATACTTATGTATGTATTGTACATATATATGTATGTACTTATATAAGTAAGTGTATGTATGTATACTTGCATATGTATACTTATTTATTTATATACAATATGTGTATGCAATTTTCCCTCTCATTAGTGCTTTAACTATACATCATAACTTCTGACGTGTAATGTTTTCATTCTTGTTATTTTTTTTATAAAATTTTTTTAATTTATTTTTTTAATTTTAATTTTAATTTTTTTTTTTACAAATAGCTTATTGTCAAATTAGTTTCCACATAACACCCAGTGCTCTCATTTTTGTTATTTTTAAAGAACTTCTGCAATTTTCTCTTGTATCTCCCCCTTGACTTAGAAGTCAATAGTGTGTGTACACATCTGTGTGTTTTTATATCTCTTAAAATTATTATTATTTGTAGTTAATTCCTAGTTTTATTTCATTGGAGTCAAAGAATGTTCTTTGTACCATATCCATCCTTGGGAGTTTATTTAAGTTTTCTTTGTGACCTAAACTCTGATCAATGTTCCTGAGTGTTACATATGCGCTTGAAGAGCAAATGCATTCTTTTACTGTCAGGTTTCAGAGTTTGCATCGGATGTGTCTTTGACTCCAGCCCGCCCACCATTTTGCTCTGACCGTTGTTAACAGCCCTCTGCTCAGCTGCACTGGTGTGTCTCTTGCTTTTTGCCCTGGGCTTTTCTGCCACTGGCACGTGGAGGATCTGCAGGGGGACTGCTCAGCCATTCTGGATCCTGTGCAAGCCTGAAAGCATTGTGATTTTAACAATGTGTTAATATCTCCTGGGGCAACGCTGGAAGATGGGAGACAGTGGTGAAATATTCTCTTCCTTGTCTCAGGTGGTAGATTCTGAGATCCATTCATTATATGTGTGGTTCCTCAGATAGATACCTGGTCACTTGCTCTCTTGTAGATGTTGTCAGTGGATTTTGGCGTTGTTATTCTGCTGCCTTGTCTTGTATTTTTTTAAAGTTTATTTATTTGTCTTTGAGAGAGGGAGAGAGAGAGAGAGAGAGAGTGCACAAGCAGGGAAGGGGAGAGAGAGGGAGGCACAGAACCTGAAGCAGGCTCCAGGCTCTGAGCTGTCGGCACAGAGCCCAATGTGGGACTTCAACTCACAAACTGTGAGATCATGACCTGAGCCAAAGTCAGACGCTTAGCCGACTGAGCCACCCAGGTACCCCTTGTCCTATCTTATTTTAATGGGTAATTTACAAGATTCAGAAACAACACTTCCCCTCCTAAAATTTCCCCATAGTTTTTCTTTATAAATTTAGCATATGTTTATATCCCTAACCAATATATTACTTTTGTATACTTACGAAACCTACGTAATTATAATTATATTGTTGGTATTCTGCTGCAATTTGCTTTCCCCCCCTTTTTTTTTTTAAAAAGCAAGCTTTTTCAGATCTACTTGTGATGTATGTAATTGTGTGTATCAGTTAAGAATCAGAAAAACAAATACCACTTTAGGTATGAAACAAAAGAAATGCGATAGGGGCATTGTTTCCATGCAGGTTCAAAGATCTGAGAAGTAGAGAATGGTGAAGCAAGCCAGCTGTTAGCATCAGCACAAAGACCCTGCTACCACTGGGGCTGGAAGAACTTAAGTGGTCCTGAGCTTAGCACCAGGCCATCTGATGAGACCTAGAACCATGGCAAGAGCTGGATTCATAGAGAAAAGAATTGTCTGGTGGGAAATGGCAGAGCTGTGGCCTATGATGGAGGAACTCCATTAAAACAGAGAAAAAAGAGGGAGAGATACCCTAGGTTTCTGCTCCCTCCAACTCCCCAGCCTCCATCTTGTACATCTGATTGGACAGGATGCACACCTAACCAGACGCCATTTGGCAAAGGACCCCAGACAATGTAGTTTGCAGTAGGATGAGGAATAGATCTAAAAGTAAACAGGCAACAAGTAGCTATAATTTACTTGTTTTTCACTGTTGTATAGTATTCATTGAATGAATATTCTATGGTTCATTCATCTATACTACTACTGATGAACGTTTGGTTTATTTCAGATTTTTTTCTATAGAAGCAAAGCTCCCGTAAGCATTCTTACTCATACCTCTTGATTCATATGTGCAAGAGTTTCTCAAAAATATACTCCTGGCAATGAAATATCTGTGTGGGAGGACTCTTGTTGGACTCTTCCAGGTAATTATAGACTCTTTTTCAAAGTGGCTACAGCAGAACACATTCTTATTAGTGGTGTTTTAGAATTATGGTTTTTCCATATCCAAATATCACTGTATGATATTTGTTTACCAATGTGATGAGTTCAAATTTTGTCTTATGGATTTATTTTGCATTTTGCTGCTTCCCAGTACAACTAAGTATAATTTCACATGCTGATAAAATATTTGCACTTTCTCTTGTTGATGTATTTTGCCAATTTTTAAACTTTCTCTCTCTTTTTATTATTGATTCATATTAGTTTTTTTTTATAAATTTAGTTTGGATTCTAATCTATACCAAGGATATGTGTAGCAAATATCATCAACCATTTTGTGATGTTTTCTCTATTGATATTGTCTTTTTTTGAACAGAAGTCAAATGTGAACTACTTTGATTTGTAACTTGATTGATATGTGTCCTGTTTAAGAAATACTTTCCTAAAGGCTGTAAGGGTATTTTCGAATACTGTATGCTTTGCCAGTCAGGGTTGAATGCAGGAAGTATAATCAAGGTATTTTAACCCAAGTGGTTTAAAAGAGAGAATTAATGCTGATGAAATCTGGATTTCTCATCAAAATAAAATCTATGACCCAGAATCAAAAATCCATAATCACAAATCTGTCACAACCACTGAGTCAGCCACGTCTCCTGACAGCTCTGAAGCTGGTAACTGAAGCCTGGAAGAGAATACAGCCAATGCTACCATCACAACGGTCCCTCCACAGGCGAGGCTGCCTGCTGGACTCTCCTTGGACTTGCTTGAAAGCCAAAAGCAACCTAACGCAGCAGGTAGGTGGCCTTGGCCTCATTGCCATTTCTAAATCTCATGGAAGTGCTTAATTGACTAGAACTAATTGTATCCTGTTCCTATGTTACTGAGAGTTGGAGAGTCTTTTTAAAATAAGATTTCTGCAGTGCAAGGATACACATCAGAGGAAAGTGGAAATGTATTCTTGAGCATCAGTAAACCACATTTTCAAAAACATGCACAATTTTGCCTTCCCATTTAACTCCATTTAATTCATCTGGTATTACGCTGTCAGGAATGAGCCTTATTTTGTTTTTCCATGTGGATAATCAATTG
Source organism: Crocuta crocuta (assembly GCF_008692635.1). Lineage (NCBI taxonomy): Eukaryota > Metazoa > Chordata > Mammalia > Carnivora > Hyaenidae > Crocuta > Crocuta crocuta. The sequence goes on from NW_027532002.1 coordinate 5,206,005, forward strand.
TGCAAGTACTATTTCTTGAAAAAGTTATTCTTCCTCTATAGATCTCCAGTGCTATTTCCATCATAAATGAAGTTTCCGCATACATGTGATATGGTTCTAATTTCTCTATTCTATTCCACTGGTCAGTTTTTCTATCTCTGTACCAACACCACACTGTATCAATTAATATCTTCATATATATTTTTGATAGGTGCAATATTTACCTAATTTTGGTCTTTTGCAGAAGTGTTTTAGGTTTTCTTTGGTCTTTTTTCTTTTCTTTCCTCTTTTCTAACATCTTATTATGTGCATTTCCAAACAAAACAAAGTTGGAAACATTTTATAGGGAATATACATATACTTACCTTCCAGATTTTATCATTAACATTTTATTATACTTGCTTTAATCCATCGATTTATTCCTCTATCCTTTGATCAACACATGCTATTTTTTAAAATGTTTTATTTATTTTTTAGAGAGAGAGAGAGAGTGAGAGCAGGACAGTGTCTGAAGTGAATTCCACACTGACAGGAGTGAACTCACTGCAGGGCTCGAACTCATGAACCATGGATCATGACCTGAGCTGAAGTTATACACTCAATTGACTGAGCCACCCAGGTGCCCCAACACATATTATTTGTGGTGCATTTCAGAGTATATTGTAGTCAATAACAGGCAAAACTAAAGTATGATGGGGGAAAAGATAAGAAAAATGAGTGTCCCCATAGGAGGCGGAAGGGCTCACTGGGAAAGAATAGGAGGAAACTTCTCAGATTATTATGTATGATGTTCGTTATCTTGATGATAGTTTGAGTTTCACTTTTTGTCAAAAGTCATTGAATGTTGTATGTAAGATTTGTGCATTTCAGATATGTTTAAGGGACACAAACTGTAAACACATGATAAACTCTTATTGATGGGATGCACACTCCTACCTCAGCAATTAGTTCTGGGTTTTCTTTTAAGTTTACTCCTTGCCCCACATTAGACTCTTAAAAGCTCTGTGAGATGCTTCATAAGCTTAGACTTTAGTTACAAATTCACATGCAGATATTATAATCTCGTCAAACCAAAACTATTGGGGGAATCCATTGATGGTCAATGGATGGATTTGTTAATAAATGTTGTTGAGGCAATTGCCTATCAGTTTGGATAAAAGGAAAACTAGTCTTTACCACCCATCTTACACTAACATGAATTCTAAGTATATTTAAAAAATAGTATAAGTATTAAGGAAAACACAGGTAAATAGTTTATAGTATTTGAATGTGAAAATTTTTTCCAAGCTAACTAAAACAGAGGCTAGGAAAATTAATTCTTTATATAATATTTTAAAACTGATATAAACACTCTCCAACAAATTCAGAATTCAGAATCAATTTGCAACACATATGTCAAGGAATGAGTCTCCTTATCTATAAAGAGTTCTTACATGTCAAAGAGAAAAAGAGTTATTACATGTTCCCCTCTTGAAATTCTGACCAAACAAATGGACAATGGCTAGACCACATATGAAAAAAGAGCTCTGACCCATAATCTTTGTAGCAATCAGCCCCAAATGGCCGTGATTTGGTAACTACTGTCACTTGCCCTAATTTTTGTCCAGCTCCAACTTAAGGCCAACTAGAGAAAGTCAAGTATGTTCCTCAAACCAATCATATGAATGGCTCACTTGTACTTCATTCATTTCCAGCTTCACCATGCCAACAACTCCCACCCAAAGCATACTTGAAGACTTCCCTTTATTTCACAATAAAGCTTTCCCACTTCCCCCTGCTGCCCTTGAATCACTGCCAAACACAAGCGATGGTGGCTTACTCCCTTGTTATAGGAGGCTCTGAAATGAAGAGTCTTTGCTTGCTCTCATTTGAATGCTCTTCATTTATTTCCATACTCCCAAACATGTACAGGGAACATGAACAGGCTATTAAAAACAGAGAAAAAGAAGAAAAGAAAAAAAAGTCAAAAGTATATGTGAATCTGTTTGATTTCCATAATATTCAGATAAATGCAAAAGGAACTCACATATCAGATTGACAGAGTTAAATAAATGATAGTGACTTATCATGGAAAGAGTATGGAGGAAGAGTAATTTTTTGTGAGTCTATGTGGAGAAGGGATACTTTGGCTATATGTATCTAAAGTTTTAAAAATGTTCATATTTTGGTCATGAAATTCCACTCTTATTAATTTAACCTACCCAAATTGTCTGTTCTATGTAAAAAGATATATACTTCATTGTTAATAAGAAGGATATATGAGAAGCTAACTATGCATCAATGGAAGGCATTAGCAGTGTCACAAGCACGTTAAAAAGGCACACGTGTGAGTTGTGTCTTTCTACAATGTCAGCTTTATTCAGCCATAAAGCAAGGTTAACATAATTATAAAGCAGGTTCAGGATCCCAAACTCAATGACATTTCACCATGTGATTAACTTGGCCTCTTACACAGCACACAAAGCAGAACACAAGACAAGTCACCTAACAAACAAGATTAACACAGAAGGTAGGAAGTTAAAAAACCGAACACAAAGTCAGCCTGTGGGGATGCAGTTGAGATAAAGCCTCAGTCTGGTCGAGGTCAGCTCTCGGCACATACTGTTTATTATGTACAAGCAGGGAAAGGCCTCAGTTCATTCAGAGAGCCATTGGTCAGAGCCTTCGGTGGTAGCTGCCTTTTTGAAGTGGTCAGACGTAGAGGGGACTATGTCTGAAGAGTCTGACAGCTTGCTGGAAAAACCCTCCCTTTTTAAAAAGGGATTTAGCTCTTTGGGCCTCTGCTTCTGCTTGTTATCAGTTCTGGGGTGTTGTCAACTAGTGCAGGTCTCGGTGATATCTGGTAGCCACAGTACCTTTAACTGCTTGCATCATTGCTTGACACTGGTCCCTGCTTGACATGAGTGACTCCATCTTGCTCTCTATAAGCAGTATTGGAAAATGATTTGTAATGCAATGTTCATGTTTGCAATTGTGTGATTTTTTGAAAGATCACACAATGTACTTTCTCATCTTGTTAAAGTATATCTCCCTCCTCCTTACCACCGAGGTTTTTGTTGTTGTTGTTTGTTTTTTGTTTTTTGTTTTTGTTTTTGTTTTTTACATTAATCCTTGGCCAATGGTCAGAATTTTTGCCCCAGGAAAGGAGACTGATACTGCCTAGAAGAAAAAGTCACAGCTCAGCTGTGAACATTTTAAAGTCCCCATCAAGATAAAAATCATAAAAACAGGGCATTAGGAAAGAAGAGAAAAATATTAATTTTCTGGAAAATTCCCAAACTAGATATTCACAAATCGAGAATCAATCCTTGGAGCATGAAAGAGTGGGGTTTATGATACAAAGAACATTCCTATCACACACGTACAAAATCTCTTGTGGGGTTAGGGGCGGAAGAAGCTAGGAGAGAAATAAGAGGGAAAAATAATTTAGTTTTCATGTGGTTTTGTGCCGCACTTCTGATTGGATCCCTGTTAGATCTCTGGGATTCCCTGACAGAGTCTGGAAATCTCAGAGTTCAGGGGACTTATAGCTTGCTTCCCCTTTGAGCTTCTGGTTGACCCACGGCTATATTTTTATATGTCCCACAGCTATATGGAGTGCGAACCACAGAAATGCCAGCACGGTAGCCTTAGATGGACAGAGGGTCTGAGACAGGGTCGTGTGATTTCCCTCAGCCCAGGCATGATGTTGAAGACAGCCAGACATCCCCATGTGCCCCAGTTTGGTGATGGGGTGGTGGTGGTGAAGAGTAGGGAAGTGGGATAGAGCAGGTTCAGAGCAGTGGACCTGGGAGGCTCTCATCATGGCACAAAGCAACGAGTGACCAGTGCAATACAACAGGGTGCTAGGAGAGTCTCCTAGCAGCTCATACACAGGGCCTGGGCCCGAAGTTCTACAGTTTCTCACGAGTCTACTTTAAAGCATTGCTTGATCTCTCTAGAATCCAAGTAGTAAGTAATAAGACAAAAGTTATCCAGAGATTAGGGTAAAACAAAGTTCACAGGGAGATGTGCAGGATGATAAGGGAGAGAAAACTGCAGGAAAATTGCCCTGGAACAGGGGCAGGTTTAGAATTCGTAAACAGGCTCTAAAATGGTTATAATCACCAGCGCGTGGGTGTAGCTTGATTTTATGGAGAAATGGACATGTGGCGTACGGATGTGCGGAGCTGCCTGAAACACAAGGTGTCAAACCACTCCTAATTTCTAGGTTGATTGGCTCTTGACATAGAAATATCTGGGTCAACTGGAGAGATACCTTGAGACCTGTCACGGGACGGGAGGAGGGCTGGAGGAGTCCCAGGTGAGAGACAGACATTCCAAGGTTGAGCATAGTATTCTGCCGAGCAAACCTCCTTTGTGAGGTAAATGGAAGAACTCGAAAGGTGCGGGTGGGGCTGAAGAAAAGAAGGGGTATTTTGTGTTCTTTTATTTTTAAATTATATTTGATAAGCAAAATGTCTGTAGGCAGCAATTTAGTGATGGGGAGAGTGCCCACTGAAAATTGTGGTGAATAGCAGATCTCAAATCTCATTACATGAGTAAAGGTCTAACAAAGTCTGCCTATTCTTTGCCACCCACTTGAGCTTCTACACTGCAAATAACCCCTTAGGCAAGAAGAGGAATCTAATGCGAGTGTCGTTTTCTACAGATGCCTTATTGTTGCTTTTCCAAATATAACCCTGAAAACTGGAGTTTGTTTGTGATGTAGGGAAATCGTTTGGCTGCTGTGAGGTAGGAAATCAGTGTGGAAAGAGTTGTCATAGCCACACGAAGTGGCCTATGTTTTACTGTGACGGTGCTGCTTGGAGTGAAAAGCAGGTTTTGATACTAAATTGGAATACTACTTTTTTTTTTAATAAGGACTAATTATATAAAAGTAGTCTAAATTTTTTCATTATTAATAGCTTTTCTCTTGTGACCAGTGACGTACAACTTGTTTGAGGTACTAAAGGTTAACAGAGGGTCAAATATTTTGGCTAGTGTCTTTTTCCGGGATCGCTCATGAGGACTGGCCTGTTAAGTGTAAAGTGACCTTGTTTTTTTGTTTATGATGAAAAGAAGAGAAGTGTAGGAAAGAAAAGACAAGGAAAAGAAAGGAAAAAGAAATCTATTACATTTCTGAGTGTTACCCAAACTACCATAACAGGTCTCGGCTGACCTTCCTGCTCTCCTTTATATTCCTTGAGTCAGTTACCCCCAAAGTAGCCAGACTAATAATATGCATCCCCTCCTGTCCCTATCCTACTTCAAACCCTCTGATGGCTTCTTATCACACTCAAAATAAAATCCAACCCTCCCACTATGGCTTCATAGACTCTATCTGACCTGGTCTCTATTTGCTTCTCGTTCCCCAACTCGCTCCAGCCTCACTTTCTCTCCCTTCCTTAAATAGGCCAAATTTATCCCCAGCTCACCGTGGCCGTGTTTGCAGCTCCCTCCCTGGAAACGCTCTGCCTCAGGTGTTTGCATAATTGCCTTATTATTTATTTAGCACTTCATTGAGATATAGTTCACGTGCAAGTGAACAGTATAATGGCTTTTATTATAGTTACAGAATTGTGCAGCCATCACCCATGATCTAACTTCAGAATACTCCCGTCGCATCCAAAAGAAATCTTGTTCCCCTTGGCAGTCACTTCCATCACCTGCCTCGTCCTCCAGCCCTAGACAACCAATAATCTAAGTTCTGCCTCTGCAGGTTTGATTCTTCTGGACATTTTACATAAATGGATTCATAAAGTATATGGTCTCTTGTGGCTGGCTTCTCTCACTTAGTATGTTTCTGAGGCTTTCCCATGTTGCAGCATGCATTATTATTATTTTCTTAAGTGTTTTGATTTATTTGTGTGTGTGAGGGAGAGAAAGACAACGTGAGCAGGGGAGGGGCAGAGAGAGAGGGAGATACAGAATCTGAAGCTAGCTGTCAGCACAGAGCCCGACACAGGGCTCAAACCCACGAACCGTGAGATCATGACCCGAGCCAAAGTCGGACGCTTAACCAACCGAGCCACCCACGCGCCCTGCATTATTAATACTTCATTCTTTTTTGTTGCTGAAGAGCATCCCCTTGTATAGATATGCCACATTTTGTCTATCTGTTCATCAGTTGATAGAAGTTTGTGCTGTTTTTACTTTTTGGCCCTTATGAGCAGGGCTTCTCTGAACATTTGTACACAAGCCTTTGGGTGGACATGGTTTTATTTCCTTGTGTACACAGAAGTTGAATCGCTGGGTCATATGGTAATTTTATGTTTAGCATTTTGAACAATTGTTCTTCATGGTGGCTGCGCTATTTTACATTTTCACCAGCAATGTAAGAGGGTTCTAGTTTCTTTACAACCTTGCCAACATTTGTTATCTGATTTGTTTTATTCCATTATTCTGGTCTGTACCCCAATGACAGAGCCGGTCCCTCTTGGTGACCAGTACTATACAACCCCTATGGCCACCATCATGCTGTTGTATTTATTGATTACATAAAAGCACATTATTATGTGAAATTTTATTATTTTTGTTGACTTGTCTATTGTCTATTTATCCCTGCCCTTACCCATTAGAATGTAAACCACATAAAAGAAAAGATACTGTCTGTCTTGTTTGAGATGTTTGAGATTCTACAGTGGTGCCTGGTGTATAATATAAATTGAATAGCTACTTATTGAATAAACCAGCTGTCTAAATTAGTAAAGCAACCTATAATTATCAAAGCAAGTTTGGAAGAATTTCCTTGAAATATACATTGACACAGGACAGAGTCTGCCTTTTATATAATCTGTGGAATTTCACAAGTGTTGTTTCATAAATGTGTGTTTAATGTTATAAAAAACTACTACACTGTTTTCAAAGCAGATGGAGCAGTTTACATTCCCACCAGGAATGTAGGAGACTTCCAGTTGCTCCACATCCTTGCTGGGACTGGGTCTTGGCAATTATCAGTATCATTTTATGTATATTAGCAAGATTCTTTTTTTTTAAGCTTATTTATTTATTTATTTTGAGACAGAGTGTGTGTGCCTGCAAGCAGGGGAGGGGCAGAGAGAGAGAGAAGGAAAGAGGGAATCCCAAGCAGGCTCCATGCTGTTCCCACAGAGCCCCACATGGTGTTCAATCCCATGAACTCTGAGATCACGACTTGAGCCAGAATCAAGAGTTGGACACTGGGGCTTCTGGGTGGTTCAGTCAGATTAAGCTTCTGACCCTTGATTTCAGCTCAGGTCATGATGTTGCAGTTCATGGGATGAAGTCCTGCCTTGCTTGAGATTCTCTCTTTCCCTCTCTCTCTGCCCCTCCCCTGCTCACTCGCTCTCTCCCTCTCACAAAGTAAATAAAATAAACTTCAAAAAAAAAAGAGTCAGTGACTTAACCGACTGAGCTACCCAGGCGCCCTTAATATCATTCTAATAGATGCGTTCTGATTTGTCATTGTGGGTTTTTTAAATTGTGGTTTTAATTTGCCTTTTAAAATGATGCTTATTTTTATGTGCTTATTTGCCGTCCATGTGCTATTTACTTGAAGTATTCATTTGAATCTTATGTGTTTTTCCTCCCCATTTGGGTTCTTTTCTTATTATTGAATCCTGACAGTGCTTTACATATTCTGAATGCCAGTTCTTTATTTGATATGTATTTTCTAAGTATTTTCTCCCCATCTACAGCTTGTCTTTTCATTGTCTTTCTTCTTTTTAAAAATTTATCTATATTTTTTCAATTTCATTTTAGTTGGACATTGGTATTATTCTCTCCCTTTTTAAAAATCAACTTTAATTTTTAGGAACATTTGAATTTACAGAAAAATTGTGAAGATGGTACAGAAAGTTCCTTCCTATATGTTTGAACCCAGTTTCCTCTATTATCAACAGCTTACATTAGCACAATACATTTCTTACAATGAAAAACCAATGTTGATACATTATTACCAACTGAAGTCTATATTTTATTCAGAGGTCTGTATTTTAGGGGACTCTGAGTGGCTCAGTCAGTTAAGCTTGTGACTTCGGCTCAGGTCATGATTTTGTAGTTTGTGAGCTCAAGCCCTATTTCGAGCTCTGTGATGACAGCTCAGATTCTGGGTCTCTCTCTCTCTCTGCCTCTCCCCTGCTTGTTTTCTCTCTCTCTGGATTAAATAAACATTAAACAAAAAAAGAAGTCTGTATTGTATTTGCTTAGTGTTTACCTGATGTTCTTTGTCCTTTCCAGCATCCCATTCAGTATGCCACATTATAGGTGATAGTCATCTTTCCATAGGCTCCTCTTGGCTCTGAGAGTTGCTCAGACTTCCTTTGTTTTGATGTCCTTGACAGTTTTGGAAAACACTGATCAGATATTTTGTAGAATTTCTCTCAACGCATTTTTCCAATATCTTCCTCGTGATCGGGCTGGGGTTATGTGTTCTTAGAAGGAAGACCGTAGAAGTTAAGTGTCACTTTCGTGACATCATTTAAGGATAGATAATAAATACCAACATGCATTATCACCGTTGAGGTTGCCCTTGATCTCCTGGTGGAGGCAGTATGTGTCAGGTTTTCCAAGTAAATTTACTTTTTCCCCTCTTTTCTGTACTGTGCTATTTTGAAGGGTGTTACTGTACACAGCCCACATTTGCACGTGGGGAAGCAATAGTCTGCCTCAAGGATGGAGTGTCTACGTAAATTATTAAAATTCTTCAGCACGGGAGAATTGTCTCCTCTTCCCACTTACTTACTCATTCTATTCATTTACTTATACTGATGTGAACCTGTGGATATTTTAATTTGAGTTATAATCCAAGATGACTTTTTTTTTTTTGGCTCAAATTATTTTACCTTTTGCCTCTGAGAGCTGTTTCAACTGGCCCTGTGTCCCTTTGACGTACTTCCATGCAATTGGATTGACACCTGTTTACATTCTGGTATAACAAGATGCTCCAGGCTAATCTTGTCCATTTCCTGCCCCAGTCCCCGAATCAGCCATTTCTCCAAGCAGTCCTATTTTCTTTCACTGGAGAATGATTTTAGGAGCTAATGTCTACAGACTTGGTGTGATTGTTGCTATTTGGAGCTATTTAGAGGGCCTAGAGCTGAGGAGAAAGCTCTGAGATAGAGTCTATAAATGCAGTTAGGTTTGTTACATTGTGGCCAAGAGGACAGTTCTCTAATTTAAAAGGAGATGTAGCCCTGAAGCAAAAGTGAGAACACTGTCACTTGGGTTGCATTCACTTATTAAAGACTTAACATGTGTCCTAATATTTTTTTCTAAATGTCTCCACTGTCTGGTGAAAATCATGAGCCCAGGCTCAGAAACCTCGCTGTTGATGGGGAATTTTTGAAAGGTAGAAACAAAGAAGTAACATGGATGGATCATTAGCTGTTTGTGTTTTCTTCCCCAAACTAAAAATTCCTTGATGGATTAGACTGTGCCTTATTTATGTATATCCAATATTTATTAGTTAATTAATCTTCTGGTCCATTTACTCATCAAATTCTTTTCCAACTTATCATGTGTCAGGCAGTGTTTCAGACATGTGGATAAAATATGGAAAGGCTAAACAGACAAGTCTCTTCCCCAGGAAGCTTATATTCTAGTAAGGGAGACAACTACTGAGCAAATAAATGAAGCAACAAAAATCCAGATAGTAAATGTATGAAGAAAACAAAGTAGGCTAACTGTATAGAGAATATACAGAGATGTGTGCAGGAAGAAGCCTTACTTTGGATAGGGCTGTTAAGGGAAGCCTTTGTGAAAAAGTGGTATTTGAACAGAGATCCGAATGAGAAAGTACCATCTATATGAATGTCTGGGGAAAGTGAAACAGCAAATGCAAAGAGGAAACAGCAAAGAAAATCCCTCTCAAGTGAGAATGGCTTCACTGACAAGAAGGCCCGTGAAGTTGGATCATAGTGAGAAAGGGAGAGAATGGCATGGAATGAAGTCATAGAAGTATTCAGAACTGGGTCATGTAGAGCCTTGTAGATCTTGGTGAGGAGTTGGGATTTCATTATAAATGTACTGAAAAGCCACTGGGGAATCTTGTGTGGAGGAGCAGTGTACCTGATTTGTTTTTAAAAGACTCTTCTGGCTGTTGGTTGGCAAGTGGGTCACTTAAAGAAAGAATTGCATATTATTATGACACTCTACTGTGAGCATAAATGTCGTGCTTAGGTGAGGTAGATTGAGTGTTCCAAGAACACAGAATGGAAAAATATCCCATTCAGCCATATCTCTGGGATACCATCATGATCTGAAAGGACGCAATTAATCTCTTTGCATGGAAAGGTCCCTTTGAGACGCAATTCCTGTTGGATAATGTCCCATGCTGTTGGCAAGAGTCTATAAAACACCTTTCCTTCAAACCATCTCAGACATGGTAATCCAGGAGGACTCAGGTACTGCATCTTAATTGCTGTCATCACAAACAGTTGCATCTGGTTGCTGGAGTGCCAGACACAAGAGTCCGTGTTCCATACCTGTGGTAACTGGAACATCATTTTCTATTATGTTCTATTTTGTTCTGACAGACAAATGATTAATTAGCACAATCAGCATCTCTCCTTGAAAATGGCCATGGATCAGTGTGTTCCTCTCCATCATGTAATTGAATCAGAGCCCACACACCTGTTTCCACTTCTTTTAAACAAACACCTGCCCAATAACCAACACAAAGCAATATTAAATCTCAACCTGCCTTGTGCATAAGTACATCTTTCAGCTTGACCTAATCAATGCTGAAAGCTATGAAAACACGGGTCCCAGGGAAGACTGCTGCCTGATCCTCACATGTAATCACTGTGTCTGCAGCTCTGGCCCCATTCGGGCTGCGTGACCGGGCTGCCCATGGCTACACTGCAGAGTGATTCAGAGTTTGGCTCTGGGGTCAGACCAGCTTAGGATTGTACTTGGTTTTCCGGTTGTGTGACATTGAGCAATTCACTTAACCCCATTAAGTCTCTGTTTCGTCATCTATAAACTTGGGATAATGACGCTTACAACAAATGTTTGTTGTTTCTCTACACGTAAGAGATTTAAGACAGTATTTAGCACATAGTAAGCAAGTGTTAGCATTATTTACTGTAACAAGAGAATATTAAAAACAATTAGATTGGCAAATTTCAGCTCTGGTTAAGATGAAGGAAGTGCATGCCATCCTCTCTTTTCCACTATTGCAACCAAAAGTCCTCAACAGAATACATGAAGCAAGTATTTGAACACTCTGAAAAATATATAGTAGCAAGTCAACTGGGAGGGAGAATAAATAACTCAAATAACACACCTTTGGAGCAGAGTCTCTGCTTCTTCTTTCCTCCCATATTTCCTGGCGTAGATTCCATGGCAAGCCTGAATCTTGAAGCTGTGCAGTAGGTGCTAATAGAAAATGCTGCAAGAAAGTTCTCACTCTTGGGCCAGAAGACTGAGAAAGGAGTCCTTGGGAAAGAGAGATGTTGGCCTCTTCAAGCCCTACCTCCCGTGTGCCTGAGTAATGTAGTGGCATCCCCATGGCAGTGGCAGTAGCAGCAGCAGTGGAGATTGGCATAGGAATAGCAGCTACAGCAACAGGTGGTTTGAAGGTTCTTTACTCTTGCTACTTTGCTCTGAGGTAGACCTAGTTTCAGGAAGTTCATTATGGTGCGTGGATGCTAAAACCATGGTTTTACATGAAAAGGGGCTCCTAGGAGTCAGCAAATGTGAGGGATTCACAGAAAGGAAGTAGCTGGAGTAAAGGGTTATTTAAATCTGTGACGTATTGGGCTCATCATGAACCATTCATGCATAGAACTTGACCATAAGCAACATGACAAACATGCTGAGAACTGAACTATGGTGTAGACCACCATCCAGGTTTCAGACTGAGCCCCAGATGGTTCATGCACAGGGGAGGCGAGATAATACAGAAAATTTGTGAATGCTAAATTGATACTGGGAGCCCAGCATGCAGGTGAGTCAGGGCTGTGGTCTGAATTAACTAGGCTGATTGCCTATTAAGCAAACAAACAAACAAAAAGCCCACAACACTCCCCTGAAAAATTTTAACCCAAAGTTGAGCCAAGAGCCTCGAGTTTCATAGACATAATATGAAAATGCCTGGGTTACATTCCAGAATTACTCAACATACTAAGAATCAGGGAAATGTTAGCAACCTTCAAGAGAAAATGTGATCAACAAACACAAAGTCCAGGATGACCCTGATATCGTAATAATCGGACACAGATCTTAAGAGCCTCTTATGATGATGTGCATGAAGCAAGGGTGAACATTTTTGGAAAGACAGAAATTCTCAGCCCAAACACAGAAGATGTATGAAGAACCAAATGGAAATTTTGAACTGATAGATACTATAGCGGAAACAGAAAGTCCACTGGAGGACCACAAAAGCAAGATGGAGATGAGTAAGAAAAGAATCGATAATGGGACACCCAGGTGGCTCAGTTGGTTAAGAATCTGACTCTTGATTTCAGCTCAGGTCATGATCTCATGGTTCATAAGTTTGAGCCCTGCATTGGGCTCTGCTCTGACAGTGCAGAGCCTGCTTGTGATTCTCTCTCTCCTTCTCTTTCTGCTCCTTTCCTGCTCTCTCTGTTTCTCTCTCAAAATAAATAAATAAACTTAAAAAAACATACTCATAAACTTTATGGTAGATCGATAAAAAATAACTAATCTGGAAAACACAGAAGGAAAAAAAAGTTTGATAAAATATGCACAGAGCCTCAAAGAACTGTGGGACAGTATCAAGCTTTTTATTTTGGTGTGGTTGTAATCCTGGAAGGTGAGGAGAAGGAAATGGTGCAGAAATGTGTTTGATGACATAATGGCTGACAAACTTCCAGATTTGATAAAGGACATGTATTTGCAGATGAAAGAAGTTCAGCAAACTTCAAATAGGATAAACTTGAAGAAAGCCATCATCTGACTCATCATAATCAAAGAACAGAAAAAAACAAAGCCAAAAATCTTGAAAAGGCCATATAAAGACAATGCATTACACGTAAAGAATCAGAGTTTCAAAGGCGGGAAACTTTCTCATCAGAAACCATGGGGCAAAAGCAAAAACAAAAAAGGAAAACTGTGGAATAACATTTTAAAGTGTCAGAAGAAAAATACTGCGAATGTGGATTTCTAAGACCTCTGGAAATATCACTCAGGAATTTTGTTCTGAAATCAGTCTGGTAGTTTAAAGTGTATATATATACATACATATATGCACATATATATATGTGTATATATATGCATGTATATATATACATGTATATATATGCACATATATATATGTATATATATATAAGAGTTTGCTATGTTTTTAACTTTTTATAAATATTTATTGCAATGATCTCTGGGTTTTGTTTTTTTTTTTTTGGATATGTGTTCTGGGTTTTCCTGAATATAGTCAACTTGAATATAGTTAACATTCAAAGAAAAGAGAATATAGTATCTCGGGCCTTGATGATAGAACAAAAAGACTCCCCAGAAAATCATTCAGCGACTACAAAGGACCTCTTGCCCTTATTCCTGGCAAGGATACAGTGGCAGTAAGCTAAGGGTTTTTAGGATGGTAGCTTCTTGAGGGTTCCTGTGTGGTGGAAGTCATTTCTTTGTATGAAACCAACTCAGAACTCTATCTGACCGTATGAGTCATGTGTGATTAGTGTAGTACAGTGCCTTTCAAACTTTTCTATCATAATTCGATTTTTTAAAAAAGGAAAATCTCTGCTAAAGCTCAAAATATTATGTAGTCAAAAGCTGGGCTATTCTAGCTGATTTGAACTTTGCAGTGGGCTCCACTTAAGCCCCAAGGCTTGATAGCACCACAAGCGGGAGCCACCCGCAAAGCAGGGAATTGGAGAGGCAACACAATCTCTTACCAGTTGTCGGAACTTAAACAATTTACAATGCTCTTGAGTATATGTGTGTGTGTATGCGTGTGTGTGTGTGTGTGTGTGTGAACATGTGTTCATTCTTGTCTTTCAGGACTGTTGTAAAGATGAGTGATAATGCACTCATTATCTAGCCTAGTACCTTGCATGGAGTAGGTATTAAAAAGTTGCCACTATTCCTGTTACTCTCAACACCATCCTAATCAGACTGAGCCAGATTCAGTATGGAATCATACTGAACCGCGTTCCAGGCTTGTTCTAAAGGGCTATGTATGCATTAATTCTGATAATTTACAGATGGTGACACTGAGGCTTAGAGGATTCAAGTAATTTACCCAACACAGAGGTAAGTAGTGGAGTCAGAGTTAAGCTTCAATCCCTGGATGTAATTCCAGAGCTTGAGTCCTTAACTCCAGCATGCAGCTGCCTGTTAATGATAATAAGCGCAGTGTGTACTTGTGGACGGTGATCTCTCCATATCTTAGCTCCCTCACTGTTCAAATGGGAAATACACCCCGCAGCCTCGTGAGAATCAAATGAGATAAAGTTTGTCACGTGCAAAAGACTCCTAGTTTTGCATAAACAAATGACGTCCTGTATGGTCAATCCATTTTATCCAGCTCGATCATATCAACTAATAACCACCAAATCTTAATTTCTGTCTGTTTTCTGTGGAAGCAACTTAAACCAAAAGCATGTCTGGAATTTGTCAAAATACATCTGGACTCCAAAGGGGAGTCTTATTTAGCTTTGAGCTAGGTTCTGAGAAAAAAAAATATTTTCCAAGTCCAATGAGCAGTTTCACTGTGAACCCGCTTTTGAGAACAAGAGATTGTAATGGAAGTGCTTGGCACGGGACATTGTGTCTCACACTGAAATAAAGAGAAAAGCCAGCAAAGTATGCCCCAAGATTCGAGGTAGAAGGCATTTTCTTTGCTAGGTAACTCCAGAAAACACTTTGACATCCTGTCCATTAATGTTTCATATATTTTAATTTGAGTAAAATGATACCAGAGTGAAACACTGTAGCTGCTATAAATACTATGATATACACATGAATTTTTGAGGTCTATTTATGGAAGAGGTGGAAGAATGGAAGACAGGTGGCATCATAACATCAGAGTATTTGAGTCACCTGAGCATTTGTTGTAGATTCTAACCTTGAGACACTTGCTTCATATCTTTGTGTGCTGTAAATAATATTCAAAACACCCAGTCTTACATTTACTTTTAATGTTTACACTGTAAAGGAAAATTGCCTAATTGCTCACCTTCCTAGAATGTTTGTGTTGTATCCTCTGGGAGAAACAACTATACACATTGAAAAAGAAATTTCCATAATTTTTGTAATTGGCTACTTTATACACACGTTTCTTACAAGAGAATTGAGGAAACAAATGATCCTTACCCTGACCTACCTAATCAGATATGTATATTTAATCTGTTTCGTCACATTTGGAATAGGACTTTTGGGAAAGGAAGGAAAACAGAACAAAGTCATCAGTTTACTCAATCTATAAATAAAGATGAAATCTAGGAGCTGATGAGCAAGGTAGAAGGCAATGCTGTAAAGAATAGAAATAGAGCCCACATGCCATTTTTTCTTTCTCTTCTCCAAATTTTGTTATTTAGCGACTGTCACTACCAAATGAATTGTGAAAGGCTTCTTTAGCTGAAAGGGGTGGTATAGAAAGGAAAAAGGGAAATAAAAGAGAGTCCTTAGAAAACAACAGGAAAGACTGAATTGCAAGGTAGCCTCTTCATCTGGAACAAGAATCCTCAGTTTTAACTGCATCTCAGAATCATCTGGGGACCTTTAAAAATTTGTAGATACCTGGATCTCATCCCTGGGGATTCTTCTTTAATTGATCTGGAGTGGGGCTTCAATGTCAGTATTTTTTAAAGCTCCCCAGTGAGTTTAAAGGGTATTCAGGATAGAGAACCACTGTGGACACCGGCGGTAATCCACAGATCCACAGGTGGGCTCGGTTGCTACAGGTCTCATGTCTATGAGAGGAAGAGCATGAACTACAGAAGATGGTATTTGGAAATAGTGTTGACAATCAGATCATCATGGGCTGAAGACTGTCATGGCTCTGGGAGAGACGGGCAGCCTCTCTACATCCTGGTTCCCCTTTTGTGCTCTTTGCTGGAAAGTGAGGAGAATAAATGAGGAAATGCATGAGATGTTTAGCAATCCTTGGGAACTCCATATGCTACCCTTCATCTGAAGGCAACAGGTCTCCACCTCCCCCATCATGTCTGAAGTCATCTGCCTGATTATCAAGGCAGAAACCACAGCAAACTTTTCGAAGTCTACACTGGAAAAATAAAGGTAAACCAGGGAGCCTGGCGTCTGACTCAGATAAAGAGGAAAAAGCTTAAACATTTTAGAAAAGGAAGCGATTTGGGGGGATATATATGTAATAGAACAGGAGCCAAGTTGGGGCTGGAAGCTGAACCGTCATGTAGAAGCCAAACTACGGATGGAGTAAAGGGAAATGAGGCAAGAGGCGATAAGGAGAGGGACATAATAATTGCAGGGCACAGAGGTTGTTTGGTGCAAGACTGCTCTGGAAAGTATAATCTAATTCTCTAGGATACCCTAAAGGTTCTCCCTGGGCCAGAGTAATCTGATCCAAGTGATGCATGAGGGAGACCAATTTGGTAGAGACCAATATAGTTCGAGGGAAGGAAGCTAGAGGCAGTTAGGAGGCCCCTCTGTTGGGTCTTCACCAAGTAACAAGTTCTGATGGGGCTTCTGGGAATGACATCATGGCAGTAAACTCCGCAGTGATGTGATCATTGATTCTGAGGGAAGAGAGTGAAGAAGGATGAGGAGACAATGTGAATTTGTGGTTCTGAGTCTGCATGTCAAGGTGAACGGTAATGCCATCAACAGAGGGCATCAGGAAGATGAACTGATCCAGAGAAATGGCAGGACAAGTGTTAGATGCTGAGTGAGACGTCCAGGCAGGTCTTCCGGGTGAAACTATCTTACAGAGAGTAGAAAATGCTGGATAGGAATTCTGGAGAGGCGGGAACTGGAGATAAAGATGCTGGTAGACTGAGTGCATATATTGGGGAAGTTGGTGTGGAGACAGAAATCAAAGAGAATTAAGGTTAGAAGGGGATTGCACTCTGAGAAAGTACAGTCAACAGAGGAGACTGTGGGATGGTTCAAAGGGTAGGAGAGGCCTGCTGAAGCCAAAGAATTTCTGAAAAGCAAGGAGGGTGAAGCATGAGAGGCGCCAGGAGATCCATTCCGGTAGTGGGTAGTCTCAAAAGAATGAGCCTCCTAGTCTCCTTCCTAGGAAGTGACCTCCACTTGTCCATCATATACAAATTCTAACTTCACACAAGGGGTTACTTTTTCCATGAAGTTTTTATGAGTATTCCATTCCTCATTTATTCCCTATTCCTTAGAATTCCTCTGGTTCTTCACGCCTGCCGTGCATCCTGCATTTCGCTGGGGTGGTGGCCTCACACACCTCTGCAGCTGCGTGAAAGCAATGTGACGCTTTGCTTCTCACCTCAGGGATGAAACCAGTGGTGTCATGACTAGAAGCGCTGCCTAGCTGCAAGTCCCTGGCGGCGTGTTCTCCACAGCCAGGCAGCGTGATTGTTAAATGTGAACCAGACTATATGCCGATTCTGTTTAAAACCAGATGGAAGAAGGATCCCGGCTCTCAGGCTCCGGCGGACAATGAGACCTGTGGACTTCGTCTGCCTCCGTGCTCTCATCACTCATGTGCTCAGCAGCTCCGGCTGTTTCTGTCTCAGGGCCTTTAAACTTTCCATTCCTTCTGCTTTAAAGGTTCTTTCCCCAGAATTCCACATGGCTTCCTCTCCCTCATCGTTGAGTCTTAGCCTCCTGTTAGCAAGGTCTTCCCCCTCACCCTGAGGAATGTCATACGCTTTTCTTCCACCCCACCCTCTGCAGTGTTCCCACACTGTCCTCTCCATGGCATTTGTCAATATTGAAATTATCTTACTTTGTTGTTGTTGTTTTCTCTGTCCAACTCTTTATGAGTAGGACATCTGGCTTGTTCACGGCTGTCTCCAGCACGAGAAGATTCCCTGGCCCGTGGTAGGAGCTTCATCAGTGCCTCCAGGGCTCGACTGACTTGGGCCATTGGACAGTCTGTCCCTCTGAGGTCTGAATTTTCTTTCCTTCTTCTGTTGTCACATCCTCAACCAGGCCCTCCTGACACCTTGATCTCAGTCAGACTCCTTGCTACGTTCTCCCTCATAGGAAATGTTCTTTCCTTCAAAACATTTTCAGAGTTTTCAAACCCATATATCTTTATGTGTCCACATTCTATATCCCGTCTTAGACCCTAAGTTTCAGCAGGGCAGAGACTGCATACCATTTGTACCTAAAGGTTTATATAGATAGATATAGATATAGATATAGATATAGATATATAGAGATATCTTGGCTACTATGTATTTCCTGTTCCAGGAACTTGGTAGGTGCTCATTTATTCTGTATTGAATGAATATTGAAATATTGAGTTTCTCTTTGGTTTAACAACAGTATATATACATTTTTTAAAGTAGGCTTCACACTCAGTGTGAAGCCCAACATAGGGCTTGAACTCATGACCCTGAGATCAAGATCTGAGCTGAGATCGAGAGTGAGATACTTAACTGACTGAGCTACCTAGACACCCCAGAGTAGAACATGTAAACATTTTTTAATGTTTATTCATTTTTGAGAGAGAGAGAGAGACAGAATGTGAATGGGGGAGGGGCAGAGAGAGAAGGAGTCATAGAACTTGTAGCAGGGCCCACGCTCTGAACTGTTAGCACAGAGCTGGATGCGGGCCTCAAACTCAAGAACCGCGAGGTCATAACCTGAGCCCAAGTCAGATGCTTAACCGACTGAGCCACCCAGGTGACTCCCTGAGTAGAATATTTTTTAAAATAGCTGAAGAAGAATTGATAGACACATTTTTGGGGAATTTTAGATTTCCTTGTCTGGCTAGAATGTGCTCTTATATTTTGCAGGAAGATCATCAAAACCACTCTGATCTAGAGGAAGTCATTTGTATCCTTTTCTCCAATAGGACAATTTGGCAAAGGGACTGGACCCAACTCGGCCTGAGCTGGAGGAGACATCCTGGTGTTGCTGTCCCAGGTGGGTGGAGAACAGGCAACCATGTGGGTCACACTTGAGCTGGGAACCTGCTGGTTATCGTCCAGAGGAAAGGCAATGCGGCAGTCCATGGCTGAGTGGAGTTTAGCACATGAAGTCTGGCCACTCTTTTCTTCTGTCCAGTTACAGTGATGCAGATTTGTATAATGTTTATGTTGTTCCTCTGTGAGAAGCCCAAGCTGTTAAAAGGAAAATAAAAACAAAAAGAGTGGACGACTTACCATATTTGTCCCAGATAACTAAGTCAGACTTGTGGGAAAGGTACTCAAGGGTGGGGAATTCTCTAGAATAGGCTCTGTGAGCTAGCAGCAGCCTCTGGCAGTGACTAAGCCATACTAGCTCAAAAGTTGTGTTTTTTACTCTCTTTGGGAAAATGACTAATAATATTTACCTCTTATTTACAGCGCAGGAGGAAAGATTGGCATAGGAATGAGATGACCTGATTTCTAATCCTACATTGCCATCAGCTAGCCACATGTCTTTGAACCAAGCAATGTACTTCTCTGGGCTTCCATTTCTTTATTTTTAAAATGGAGGCATTGGCATAAGACTTAGCATCTGAAATGAATGTGCAATCTGGTTTCTGATTTAATGCATCCCCTCTACAGTGGGCAGGATGTGGTCAGACTTCACACCCTACTGCCCCATACCAATAGAATCTCGTCTTTGATTTGCTGAGCCCGGTCTCCTAACTGAAACTCCAGCTCTTCCACCTGCTGCCGCAGGGCCTGGCGTAGAGTCTGCAGTTGCTCCGCCTCTTCCCTGCACGTAAAGAATAGAATACAAAATGACCAAATTTCATTTCACGTCCAAGCACAGTCCTCCATGGTCCCTCTCAAAATGGATGTCACTCTTCTGAGAGTTCCTTTTTTTTTTTTTAAGTTTATTTATTTGAGAGAGAGTGCAAATTGGGGAGGGGCAGAGAGAGAAGGAGAGGAAGATGGAGAGGGAGGGAGAGAGAGAGAGAGAGAGAGAGAGAGAGAATCCCAAGCAGGCTCCACAAGGCCAGTGTGGAGCCCAATGCAGGGCTCGAACCCATGAACCATGAGATCATGACCTGAGCTGAAACCAAGAATTAGATGCTTAACCAACTAGCCACCCAGGTGCCTCACTCCTCTGACATTTCTTAAGAGGAGATGTCACCTTCTTTATTTGTATCAGTTGCAGACTTAGGTATATTACTAGGGCAGATTTTCTTACTTTTTAAAAAAAAATTTTTAATGTCTTATTTATTTCTGAGAGAGAGAGAGAGAGAGAGCGTGAGCAGGGCAGGGTCAGAGAGAGAAGGAGGCACAGAATCTGAAGCAGGCTCTAGGCTCTGAACTAGCTGTCAGCACAGAGCCCAACGCGGGGCTTGAACCCATGAACCGTGAGATCATGACCTGAGCCGAAGTCGGACACTTAACTGACTGAGCCACCCAGGCACCCCTACTTTTTTATTTTTAAACAACTCTCTTGCAGAATAATTTGCAACCCACAAAGTTTACCTATTTTAACAGTACAATGCAATGATTTTTAGCAAATTTGCCAAGTTGTATCTCTCACCACCAGGCAGTTTAGGAACACTTCCATTTGTTGGGGCACCTGGGTGGCTTAGTCGGTTAAGCGTCCGACTTTCGCTTAGGTCATGATCTCGAGTTCGTGGGTTCGAGCCCCGTGTCGGGCTCTGTGCTGACTGCCAGCTCAGAGCCTGGAGCCTATTTCAGAGTCTGTATCTCCCTCTCTCTCTGACCCTCCCCTGCTCACGCTGTCTCTCTCTCTCTCTCCTAGAAATAAAAAAAAAAAAAAAAAAAGGAACACTTCCATTTGCCACATAAAAACTCCTGTGCCCCTTAACAGTTGATCCCTACGCTCACCCTTCAGGACCAGGCAATGACTAATCTACGTTTGGGACATATGTTTTAATCTACCTGAAAATAATGCAGATTTTCAAAACTCTAATAATGCAGATTTTCAACATTTACATTTTGCGTAAACCCCATTGACATCAGTTGAAGGTATCCTGCTGGCCACTCCCCCCACTCTTCCCAGCTGACTGTCCCTCTTCTGACCTCAAATAGCTTTGGCCTTAAAGAGTACGTGGGGCTATCTAGCAAATAGCTCTCACTGACTCCCACTGAGGAAGCAAGAACAAGAAGAGGAAAGCAAAGGAACAGGACTCTTTTCCCACTAATCCTGCTCCGGGGCGCTCATCTGTCCTGCCCTGATTACCTTTTCTTGCTCCAGGTGTGTGGGCTGCTGCTTACTTTTATGACTCTCTTCAATAATTACCTTTCCTCCTCTGTCATGTCCCTGTAAAACAGTGCCTGCTGCCCTGCAAGGTGCCATTCAATTTCCTCCAAATGCTCCCGGAAACGCTGGCACACCATCTTCATGGCTTCCATCCCCTGGACTGTGCACTGAGAACAATCAGAAAGAGCTGAGAAGGGGGTCCTTCCTGATTCACTGCAAGAGCTCGCCGTGGCGGAGCCTGCCTTCCCCCTTGGGCTCCCTGCTCTGCAACAAACCCTAATTCTAATGTGTGGGGAAGAAAAGAGGGAAAGGCCAGCTTCTGGCTTCTCCAGGCTA
Source organism: Crocuta crocuta (assembly GCF_008692635.1). Classification (NCBI taxonomy): domain Eukaryota; kingdom Metazoa; phylum Chordata; class Mammalia; order Carnivora; family Hyaenidae; genus Crocuta; species Crocuta crocuta. Next base: position 5,227,557 of record NW_027532002.1, read on the forward strand.
GTGGAGGCAGTACTGGTCTGAGACAGGAGAGCCGATATTAGAGGACGGCCCTTGGACACATCATGTCCCAGAGACAGAAAGGCTGTCTGGAGGACTCGGTGATGCGAGGGTGTGACGATGCAGATGAAGGAGAGCAGTAAGGAAAGGGCCAGAGTGAGGGCTTGTGCTCAGAAAAGTTGAGTCTTGTCAAATCTTGTTTAATTTGGGTGCCGAATACTGCCTCACTTTGAATCTCAATAACATTGAACACATCTGTCCGGATGGTATGTGTTTGATGAGAGAAAGTCTGCTTAGAATATTTTTTTATTAGTCTTAGCCTTGCTTAACCACAATCCCTGGTGGCGAAATCTGCAGGATCAGCTCCATGTAGCTAACAAGCTCATCCAGAGTAAGGCAGACACAGATGAGGCATCCCACTCTCTTCATGAATTGGATCTAGAATTGAACTCTGTATATTCTCCCTATCCTGCTCCTCACTGCTCCTGATGTGAACCATTCTTTAAATCACACTTTCTCTGCATGACTGTGCTTCTGCCTTGGTTTCCTAGTTTTTGTATCTTTCTGCAGCTCCTAAACCTAGTCCATTTGTCAGGAACCTCGTGATTCCCTGAGTTCTTACTAGTAACTCACCTTGTTTTCCAGCCCAGGTTGGATCCTGCTTTGAATAGATAGATGCATGACCCAGAACCCCAGCGTCTCCATCCATCTGACTTTAAGTGACATTAATGCTTTTTAGACCCCAATGCTCTCTCTCCCAGACCTGGTAGAGCTTCTGGAAAGCTGTGAGCTGTGAGCACAGAGCCTGATGCGGGGCTTGAACTCACGAATTGTGAGTTCATGACCTGAGCCAAAGTCAGATGCTTAACTGACTGAGCCACCCAGGTTCCCTGGAAAGCTCTATAAGGGAAACTGATTTTCACGGTAGCCCTGTTTCAACCTCCTCGTCTTCTTCCTTCCACGGAGACTGGTCTTACAGCTGTGTTAATTCCTCCTAGCCCTGTTTTAGGAAGTCCTAGATTTCTTACTCTTCTTCTCAAAACCCCATGGTCAAGATCCTGGCAGCCTCATGGCTATTTTTACTGAAATGGTCATCATGAAAATACTTTCCTTCAAGTGATGTTTTTCTACTGAAAACTCCTCAGCATTTTTATTTGAGAATTTGGTTTTGATTCTGTCCCCTAATTTTTATATATGAAAAGCATATTTTATATGGCAAAACACTCAAATTACTTTTGCTTCAGTGTGAGTACATTTGAACCAGGTAGAGGAGTATTTGAAGTGTTATTGACATTGGCAAAGATGCTTGAAAGGTGACTACCAATATGGCTCTTGAAATCAGAGAAGATCTTAGAGACCATGAAGGGCTCTTTTTACAGAGAAGTGTTCTGACACGGAAGGGCAAACCGACTTGTCCAAGGTCAAAAAGGGTAGATTTCAAGCCCAAGTGTCCTGATTCATCTCTTCTCTTCTCAAGATCTGAGTTACAGCAGGGGCTATTAATTCCAGTGGAGCTGGACACAGGGAGAAGTTATTTGTTTCTTACGAATGAGCTGGTTGAATGGTCCTAGTTGACAAATTCTGAGATGGTGAGGCCAGGGGCATGGAAATATGGTGGTCAAGTAGGCTGAGCATTAGAAACATTAAATATTATGCTTCATCTAGTTATTTTCGGGTAACACTTTATGATTGGAAAGCATGTGGGGATGGCCATTTGGTCCCTGAGAAGGGAGTGATGTGGAAGATTCTGAAATACTGCCATCTTCTGGTCATTTGAAAATACTAAAGCTACATTTCAGCTCTAGACCAGGTATAGAAGTCATTTCAGAATAAAGGAAAAACTTAGGCAAGGAAAACAAAAAAGAAGTTGTCTTGAGCTCTTCCTTCCAATATAAGTGCACGGTTATAACCCAAAGTCCATTCCAGGTCTACTCGACTGACCCAAGCCCATCAAAACAAACTTTAACTTCAACAGTAAGAGCAACACCACCAGAAAACATTAAACTTCTTTTGAATTGACTCATATTATTTTTTAAGCTCTGTGTATGTTTTCTTTTTATTTAAATCTAGATGATAAACATTATAGAAGTATTTTCTAATATCTAAGAATCTTATTTCAGATAGTATCATTTTCTTTTCTGGAGAGTTTTTTTTAAATCAATAAATTATTATGAAGAATTCACACACACACACACACACACAAGAATTAATCATACCAATAAACCATTATTTTAGATGACCCACATGACCACAAAAATGGTATTTGCCAATTAGTCAAGTGAGTCTCTGCACAGTTACATATTTCTCTGTAAGGAGGTGAGACGGGGATGTTTTTCTGAGTCTTTTATCTAAAGTTGCTCTTACTTTCAATGCTCACTTGGAACTTCCATTGACAGGTGACAGATAGTACCTATCCCTGCCTATAATCTTCACTTGGCTCAAGATCCATTTTCCAGACAAATTTATTTTATAAATAATTTTTGTAGTCCTAGCTAGCACTTAGCATCAGAATTAGAGATATTTTTCTCCAGAATATTTTTCAGGCCTTACAAACCCAGACTCACTCACTATAGATGGCTTTTCTCTTCATTCTTGAGTTTGTTCTTCAGTTTAAGTAGCTCCTCTCATGGGTGAATGCAATCCCCCATTTTTACTTGCTTTTCTGCAAGTGTGTGTGCGTGTGTGCGCATGTGCGTATACCTGGACACAAGTATAATAATGCACATGTATGTGTGTGTATGTTATTTTCTTTGAATGTATGTTTGCGGTTCCTTGAATCTAAATGAGGAGAAATGCATTGTCATCTAATAAAACCTGACATGGTATGCATTTCAGAACGTATACTGTTAGATCAAATTGATGTAAAAATATCATTAAAATTTTTTTTAATGTTTACTTTTGAAGGAGAGAGAGACAGAGTGTGAATGGGAGAGGGTTAGAGAGAGAGGGAGACACAGAATCCGAAGCAGGCTCTGAGCTGTCAGCACAAAACCTGCTGTGGAGCTCCAACCCATGAACCGTGATTTCATGACCTGAGCTGAAGTTGGACTCTTAATTGACTGAGGCACCCAGGCGCCCCTCATTTTTTTAATATAATTGTGAATTCTAGGAGGAGAGCAGGCTAAAGTAATGTGAGACAAGGTTTTAGAAGACACAAGAGCGTTGCAAGGATGCTCTCATTTAAATGCCTACTCATTTAAAAGCCACACACAAGTCTGAAGATGGCCATTGTGCATAATGGGATGCAAAACCCCTGTATTTTCTGCAGAAGTGCTCATGTTTCATAGTGTCAAGTGAAGAAAGGTCTATTTCCGGTTGCCAGATCCCTCCACACAGCCGAGGCTACGTGGGCCCAAGGTCATCTGTTAACACCAGCTAGAGAAATCAGGAGGGCGCTGTCTGCATGGAGGGTCACTCACCCCTGGAGCTGGCGCAGGCTTAACCTTTGGTTCTTGTTCTAATCAGTGTCCTTCTGCCTGACCCCCAGAACCAGTCCTTATCCTGTACCTGGGTCTGAGCTTCCCCAGTGCTGTGTCTCAGAAGTGCCCACACAATTAGCATTCTCTAGGGCTTTCTGTATGCTGGGCACTGTGCTGAGCATCTGAACATGCTGAGTGCTTTACAAGCATTCTCTCACTTAACCTAAAACAATCCTGTGTCAGGGGCATGAATAGTCTCCCTATTTTACAAAACAGGCTCAGAGAGAGTTCATAGCTTGTGCAAGATTATTCAGCTAGGTGAATTTAGGACAGAGAATTGTTCAGTTAGACTGAATTGGAGATGAGGTTCAGATGTGTTCCTGTTTATAACCTTATACATGACTTTATTGTTCTAGATCCCTCTGTAAAATGGGGGTCCCTCTGTAAAATGAAATTTGCCTTCTTCAGAAGGTGATTGGAAGCATCAGATAAGAAGAAATTTGAGAGAATATATGGCAAGCTTTAAAGCACTTTACAAATACTACTCATGATCTGAGATGGAAAGGTATGCCCTGAGCACCCGCGTTCAGGAGGCCTGATCATTATTCCCGAGGTGGTATCCCTCCATCTGCTCTCCCATCTTTGCAGAGGTGAATACTTACTGAGCACAACTCCCTCACTGTAGTGTCCTGAAGGACATTCAAAGTCTTCATGAACTGGGCTTCCAGGTGATTATGCGAGCATGGGCAGTGTCTACAGGCTGAGTGGCAGTGGGGACAATGATGACAGCAGACACAGCAGTGGGCAGGTACAGAGTGGCAGGTGCCCGCTGGGTAGATATGACAGAAGCCTGTGTCTAGAGAGACGGATTTGGTGAGGCGCTGGGCCTCGTTACGTGGGGCCGTACAGCAATGTCGGGGCCAAGGCTCACATATGTAGGTCTGAATGGAAACATCACTGCACTGTCTTGATTCTGTCCCCAGTCCTGGTTCTGTTGTGGGCACAGGGTCACACATAGTGCATTCTAAAGTTGTTCCTTTAGAATCAGTCCCCAAAGGCACAGCGTTCTGAGCAGCCGATGCCAGATTGGAGGACATCTGGATTGTCACAGCCTTGGAGCTAACGGTGTTTGAGTCAGCATTTGGAGGAAGGTTTTCCACCTCAGATTCTGTCGTAAATGGTATTTGACCCAAAGCACTAAATGTTGGCTTTGCTTGGGGAGTATCTCCAGCCAGTTTGTCTTGGTGGGAAATGGACTTTTCGGATATTTGACTGAGGTCAACTGCGTAGGGCGTGATGTTACCGGGCTTGGGGACATGCTGTGGTGGACTTTCTCCTACCAGTGAGACATTGTTGGTGTCAGAATAAGTTTTACTGCTTTCTGCTCCTGTTGGGGCCTCGGAGGCAACATGAAGGAACTTGTCGGGAGCAGGTGATCTTTGGGACTCGCAGTGGTGGCTTTGCACATATGGTTCCCCAGCCCCCTCAGGCTTCAGCAACCCATCCATTTTTGTGATATGGGTCACCACAAACCCCAGAGGACAGTCACATCTGGAGGTAACTGTGCCCACCACAGTCTCACATTCAGTTTGGGGCATGGGCGGGGGCTGCCTCACATGGCTCCTTTCCCCTGGGCGTTCTCCTCCTCTAGGGCTCTTGTAAAGGGCCATATCTGGGGTCAATGGCTCTGGTGGCTCCTCCGTACCCTCAAACTGAGACTCCTTCTCCACCACATATGCTGAGGCCTTTTCTTCCAAGATACTCCAGCCTTGGTATGGAAAGGATGTGCTCAACACGCCGCTGTAATCAGACTCCTCTGACTCCTGTTGGCAGCCCTGGGCCAAGACTGCATGCTGGCTCTGATCCCTTGGCTGTCCACATCCATCCTCAGCAGGACTCTGGCTGCTTGGCAAGGAAGGCAGCTGTGTGAGAAACCAGGATAAAGGCAAATGGGTCAGGAGGGTGGTGGAGGCACTAAGGTTTAAGAAATGGGTGTGTCGGGGGCACCTGGGTGGCTCAGTTCGTCAAGTATCTGACTCTTCATTTCGGCTCAGGTCATGATCTCACGGTTCTTGGGTTTGAGCCTTGAATTGGGCTCTGCGCTGTGGAGCCTACTTTGGATTTTCTCTCACTCTTTCTCTCTGTCCTTCCTCAGCTCACACATGCTTTCTCTCTCTCTCTCTCTCTCTCTCTCTAAAAAGAGCTGTGTATCATTTCCTTATCATTACCATTGACTTAGGCGTCAGGAGATCAGGGTTACAAACTCAGGTTTACATTTAACTGGGGTCTTCTGTCTAGAAGGCTCAGCTTCCTTATTTATCAAAGTCAAAAGAAAGTAAAAAGAAAAGGAATACTAAGCTTTATGGCACCTTGTTTTTTTTTAATTTTTAATGATTTTTATTTTTGAGAGACAGAGAGTAAGTGGGGGAGGGGCAGAGAGAGGGAGACACAGAATCTGAAGCAGGCTCCAGGCTCTGAGCTGTCAGCACAGAACCCAGAGTGGGGCTTGAACTCACAGACTGCGAGATCATGACCTGAGCCGAAGTCAGATACTCAACCGACTGAGCCACCCAGGCGCCCTTATGGCACCTTGTTCATCCTAATCCCATCATCCCCTGTCCCTTGGGTGCCTGGGGTGCGTGTCTTCTAAGGGCTGGTTGTCCTTTTCCAAATGTGGCAGTGCACTGTCTACTTATCCTTCCTTTTATTCCTCTTCCAACCCTCCAGGGCCCGTCTACCTGCAGGAGTGGTGCTTCTGCTGGTTCATCCAGGAACCCGCTGCTGTCAGACTGGCAGCTGTTTTCTCTGTTCACGGTGGCACCTGTGGAAAGAAAGAAAGAAGCGTGGAGTCAGTGAAGGGAAATAGACTGTCAGCAGGACTGAGATCAAGCCCTCTCTGCGCCTGGCATGCCGTAGATCCTCAACAAATGCCCACTGCGTGGAAACACAGATGAAGGAGGGAATTCCAAGGGTTTATTTGCTCGGTTGTCAGAGGGTCCATGTAAAACTGTGTCACTGGCTTCCTGATACAAGGACAAAAAATGTGAAATAAGTTAAAATGAACTACCATCTCTTCAAACTAAATAACAAATGATTGTGATGCATCTTTACTAAGGGGAAGAAAATCTAGCAGGAAATGCATGTATCTTAAGTGCCACGCAGACAACACAATAATAAACAATATGTGTATATATCTTGTGATGAACTGAATATCATGTCCCCCCCAAATCCTATTGTTGGAATTGTAACCCCCACAGTGATGGTATTAGGAGGTGAGCCCTTCTGGAAGTGAAGTAATGAGAGCTCTGCTCTCATTAATGGGGTTAGTACCTTTTAAAAAAGACCCCAGAGAGGAGGGACCCCTTGTCCCTTCTACTATGCAGGAACGCAGTGAGAAGGTGACCATCTGTGGACCAGGAAGTAGCTCCTCACCAGACACTGAAACAGCCAGCACCTTGATTTGAACTTCTAGCCTCCAGAACTGGGAGAAATACATTTCTGTAGTTTATAAGCCACTCAATGTGTGGTATTCTGTTATAGCAGCCCTAACTGACTAAGACATATGTATCTTTTTTTTTAAAACTAAATTTGGATAAGAACCTAGCTAGCTTCATCTGGACTTTATATGACTACGAGTCCATGCTTATGTTTTAGACTGCCTCTCTTGTCATTGCAGTAGGCTGAAAGGGGCAGAGAGAGAACAGTGTTAAGTGAAGGCAGATAACAACTTTGTAAACATGAACATCTGGAAATTCTAAATCTATCTGAACTTTTTACATAGAAAGGTTACATTAGCGGGCGTGGGGGCTATTGGTGGCTACTAAAGGATCAACTCGCTAAAGATTAGATTGTAGGATTTTTTGCAGCTCTTTAATGAGAAATGCTTTAATGGGGCTAGAAGAGGAAGTCACCTGGGCAGAGGGCATTTGGAGTGTAGCCCTTCTTCTACAAGAAGCAGAAAGAGGAGTCTCATTTGTCCTAGGAGGAAGGTTGGGTGTGGGTCTGGAGTGGGTCTGAAAGGGAAAAATGATTGTTGATGGATGTCATGCTTGGCTATTTGGTATCTAAGTGAGAAATAGGGAATTTGCCCTTGCTTGAAGAACTAGCTGCTGCAGAGGAATTCAAAGGGAAAAGCAAACAAGCAGTCCAACCTCTGCTTCAGTGTTCTGGATCCAGGCTTTAAGGGCAGCCCCACTGATAAGGGTAGCAGCACGTCATCTCCTTGAAGAGGTAGCAGATGTAAGTGCCCATGTGTCTGAGCAAAGATGGCTAGTGGAGACGTAGCTCCAGAGGTGCCCACCCCCCCCACCAGCCCAAATTCCAACTACCTCACCCTGGGGTCAGAGCAAAGAGAAAGCAGCTTAGCTTTGTAGAATCCAAATTTATAAACTCCATATTCATTAATTCAGCCTCAATGAAAACAGAAGACTAAAAATCAGAGACTCTTAAGTTTTTATTAGCTGAATCCTAGAGAGATGGGAGGAAATTTGAGAAAACAATGTCTTTGACCTTGCTGTCACCTCTTATTCTATAGTTAAGGGTAAAATATGGAAAATGGTGACTGGTCATAGACCTAAAGAAGATTTCTGCTTCTGGGAAGCTGGAGTAATAAGAATTAGATTTTCCTTTCACCTGAAACAACTAAATACTGGACAAGGTATGTGAAAAAATGGTTTCAAGAATAGGGGCATCATTAAAAATGTCTGTTGCTGTCCCTGAGAAGCAGGAACAAATAATGTGGGCCCTACGATCACCCAGCTTCCTGCCTTGAGATGGTTTACAGGCTGCGGTGTAGGGAAGGAGGGCAGACCCAGGCAGAACCTGGCAGACTCCCTAAGTTGAAGAGACAAAACTAAGAGTCTGGAATGCCTGAGCTAGCTAGAGTTTGCAGGGAAGAGTGGAAGCGAGGAGCGATCTTCACAACGAGAGAACTCACAGTAAACCCCCCTGAGTATTTAGCTGAGAGCTGATCAGTTCATGAAGAAACACTGGAGACTGGGGAAAGTATCACTGGAAGGGATTAGAAGACACAGTGCCTAGCACTCACCCAGGCCTGATGCATGTTTCCATCAGCCAGATTCCCAAACCTCACAATCTGCAGAGCACTGGTGGGGTAGAAGGTCTTGCATCAGGAGTGAGGACTAATTAGGCCTAGCTGAACATTTTTCTTACATCACAAATCTTAAAAGTGAGAGTTGAAAGGATCAAACTGTTTCCAAGTAACTCAACTATGTTCCAGACCTAAGGTCAAGCATATTTATGGGAATAGAGTAACATCTAGCACCCACAGGGTAAAATCTACAATATCTGACATCTAACAAAAAACATCAGGCATGTATAAAGCAGAAAAATATGACCCATAGTGAGGAAAACAACCCAATCAACTGAAACTGATCTAAAACTGACACAGATGTTAGAATTACCTACCAGGATGTTAAAACACATACTGTCACTATGGGCCATATGTTTAAGCTGGAAGAAAGATGATATATGATAAGGAGACTGCTAGATATTAAAAAAAAAAACACCCAAATAGAAATTCCAAAAAATGAAAACTACAATGTCTCAGGCAAAATATATATTGGATGGGATTTAAAGCATTTTAGAAATCGCGGAAGGAAATATTCATGAAATCAAAGACATACCAGTAGAAAGTATCCCTAATACAAAAGAGAGATTATTGCCTCTCGGCCTTTTGGCTAAGATCGGGTGTAAAAAACAGAGATTAAAGAAAAAAGTTTTTAAGTCAAAAGAGCATCTGTGAGTTGTGGGATATGCCACGTAACTGAACCTATATGTCATTGGAATATCCCAAAGAGGAGGAGGAGAACTGGAAAAAATGTTTCCAAAAAAAGTTTATTTCAAGATGTCCAACAAACCCCAAGCACAAGAAATGAGAAAAAAAACTATACCAAGATACATCAGAATAAATCTTCTGACCCCAATGATGACGAGAAGAATCTTAAAATCTGCCAGAGACAAAAAGACACATTTACAGAAAGGAAACAAAGTTAAGGCAGGCAGAGAGTTTCTCACCGGAAATGATTCAAGTGAGAACACAGTGGAGTGACATCATTAAAGTACTGCAAGAAAAAAAGGTGCAGGTAAGTTTTAAGGATTTTTTTTTAATTCTCTAAATCTATTAAAATAACAACTGACTCTTTAAACAAAAAATAGTAACAATGTGGTGTGAAGTTTAGAATAAAGACCCAGAAGAGTAAAACAAACCAACAAAAAATCACCTGTTATTAAATTGAGTAGTTTGTATGGAAGGAACTCCCTGTGAGGTTTCCCTTTAACTATGATGTTCAATCTTTACAGAGACCTTAGCCTGGTTAACGGAATACTTGTTTACTTATTGGCAAAGGAAATAGTGTATACCCGTTGTATATTTACTATAGGAAATTTACTTGTGCAATATTTACAGAATATGGTATCATATTTAAGACTTCACTGCTCTTGTTATAATGAACTCAACCAATATTAAAACTCTCTCTAGAGTTTTAGGGTTTTTTTTTAGTTTTTTAGTCTTCTAGACTCTTAGTTTTGTCTTTCAAATCACCTATCTTTCTTCTTATATCAACTATGGGTACGAAATAAATGATGTTTAGGGCAGAAACCTTTCAAATGCTCAATGCAGAATGTCAGATACTTTGTTGGTACCATACGAGGGCCCTGATCACTTTGGCTGGAGCCCCTCCACTGACTAGCCCTCCAGAGTGGGCATCAATCCTCAAGAGTTTTCTACATAAGCCTCCTGTTCCAAGTTTACATGCTTTGGGACCCACGTTCTACTAAGCCCCCAGAGCCACTCTGCAGTAGATAGAGCATGGGACAGGAAAAAAGCAAGATGGGACTGCTCTTTACCACTCACTCTCCATCCCTGTAACATGTAAGTGTTAAAGGACCTAGAGATATTCTACAGCAGGATTGAACCTTGCTGAAGGACAGACGAAAGAGCTCTGGAAGCTCTTCCTCTTTCTATATGTTTTCGTGCAAGATTTGCACCACAAGCTGCGAAGGACTTTGGATACATCATTAGTCATTGAACTTGCTAGAAAATCCCTAATCAATTACTATTATTGAGTATAAGATTCATCTAAAATGGTTGCTATTCCCCTGCTTACAAATGTAAGATGAAATTATACATTAGAGTATGAGAAAAAAATTCTATGTTGGAGTTCATTCCTCCATATGCCACTTGGTCCATATCAATCTGGTCCAAACGAAAATAAACAGTGCCTAACATAAAGGGTCTCTAAAAGGTAAAGAGAGTTATTTCCTCTAAGACGGATATGTTAAAGTTATAACTGTTACCTTCAGTTAATTGCGCTAGTGTAAAGCACAACAAACAAAAACAACAAAACTAACCTCTGAAACTCATTTAAGTGTATTTGTGAAACAACCAGATTTTGAGAGTTTTTCTTTGATGGTGAGATCAAATGGTGGAATTGGGCATCGTTCTCTCAGGAATAGAGGCTTGTTTATCTTGTATTTTAGAAGTCAAATACATGCATCTGAATCATTTAGAACAAGTCGCCAAGCAAAATGTGGGCCAATTTACAGATGGTTTAGTTTCTTCAGAAAACTAAAAATCTTTCCTGCCTCTAAACCACCTTTTCAGCAACTAGATGATCAACACCTTGAAACCGGGTTTGCAAGTTCTAAATATTCCCTTAAAGTTGTAGCAATTACACGATACAAAGGATGAGAAACTTCATCACCCAGAGTGGTTACAACAGATGATGAAACAAACAGACAAATACAAATGTCCATTGTTTGTTACCCCCGTGTCCCCACACCTAATATACAGAGAGATACAGAGAGCATGACTTACGGGAAGACAGTGTGGCCTCTGGTGGGAGTGATGAAGTGGTACCAGCACCCCCAGGCCAACCCAGCCCACTTCCTGAATCTATCTAGGCCAAACTTTAGGAGAGAGAACTTTAGAAGCCTCATCACCTGCAATGTGATTTTCCACAGGCCCTTAATATGCCCAAGGAACCACAGCTCTTCCTTAATTCACTAGGTTGGGGCCCTGACTTCCCGTCTTACCTCTACCTACCAGTCGTTTCCTCCTAGCTAGATCTTATTATTCAAACCCTCCACTAGCCCCCTTACGGGTTTGTCATGCCCCTTTAGACTGCTGGGTCCCCCACTCTGCCAATCCCATGGCTCAAGGGGATTAACTTCTCTGCAGCGTATGCTACTGAAATCCATGCAGGCCCCGTAACTGAGTCATTTAGAAAATCCGGAACCAGATCTACTAGATTCAGATTCTGAGTCTCCTGTTTATTAGCTGTGTGATCTAGGGCATGCCACTTATGTTCTCTGAGTGTCTCATCATGGGGAAAAGAATAAATGTGGTAATGATAGGTTACTTGTGAGGTTGTGATGAGGGTAGTAGCTAATAATATATCTTGGATACATGAAGACTTTCTGCACATGTAAAAGATTATATATATGTAAGTTTTGTGATAGAGTAACATTACCAGTTAGAACTCTAGGGGTGCCTGGGTGGCTTAGTCGGTTAAGCGTCCGACTTTCGCTTAGGTCATGATCTCGCGGTTCGTGGGTTCGAGCCCCGCGTCGGGCTCTGTGCTGACTGCCAGCTCAGAGCCTGGAGCCTGTTTCAGTCTGTGACTCCCTCTCTCTCTGACCCTCCCCTGCTCACGCTGTCTCTCTCTCTCTCTCCTAGAAATAAATAAAACATTAAAAAAAAAGAACTCTATCACTATCAATATCATTATTAAATATCATTAATGTGTACCATTATTAATATTAATATTTGTGAGCAATTACTTTTTTCAGCACAGGACTGTCTTCACAGAGTTGGATTTGACCCTCCCAGGTCGGGGACTCTGCCTGGCTAAGACCGCTTCACTGCCTAGTAAGTTTGAAACATGTCTGCCTGCCAGGAGACAGATGCCTCAGGCACTTTGCCTGAGTAATCAGCAGGTGGCAGCATTACACCAACCACAGAACAGCGGAGCCAGGGCCCTGCCCAGTGTCTGGAATGGCTAAACGCAGTCAGAAAAGTCAACCCAAAGGGCTGCTTTTGTGAGCTGAACTGACAATAAAGCCTTCTGAAACCTAAGTAGAGACTTTTACTCTTAATGTCACCTGAGGCTCAGGAAAAAGGAAGGCTGTAGAATTGAAACATAAATGAGGGAGGGAGGAAAAGAAAAGGAGTCTTTAGGGGGTGTACCAGCGCTGGCGTTGTACAGAGTGAAATAGCCTTAGGCTGTCTACATCGATCTATTCTACTTCACCGATTTCTTTGCCACATTCCCCTCCCTTCGGTCTCCTAGTGGGAGAAAATTCTGTGACAGCTCTGCAGTGAAGTTGAGTCACAGAGGCCAATTACCTTGGAACTGGTCTAGACATTATAAACTATGCAAACTTAAGTGCCTCAGGAGTTGGACATGGCATAAGCTTGTGAGGCAGCTAAGATGCAAAACAATAGGGATAGTGTGAAGTGTCCAGCCTCCAGAGGCTGTGTTCTCTGAAAGGCATTTCAAAAACGAAGTTGAAATGTTTTATAGAACAAACAAAAGCCAGTTCTCTAGGTTGGAAGATAAAATGGTGCCACCTATCACGCAATGCAGGAATCCCTTCCAGAACATTCCTTACAGATGGCCATCTAGCTAATGCTTCCACATGTGCGGTGGCAGGGACCTACTTCTATCGAGTCAGAGTATATTTTAACTTTTGTAAAATGCTTCTTATATTGAGCTGAACCTACTTTAGCATTTTCCATTTCTTGGTCATAGTTTGTTCTAGAGAGTAACACCGAATATGTTTAACCCCTTTGCCTCAAGGCAGCTCTCTTGGTATTCTCCAGGCCTTTCCTCCTCAGCTTAAATATCCCCAGATCCTTTAAATCAGCCCTCACAAAGCAGAGTTTTCAAGCCATTGTGTCTTGTACTTTTGAATAAGTGCTTACCCAGTAATGTTTGCTATAAAATCCAGCCACTCAGAGCTAGATTCAGTAGGTGTGATGTGGTCTGACCAACATGGAGTAGAGGAGGATTCCCCTTTGCCTACAGTTCTGAATATTTCACTCCTTTCCATACAGCCCAAGGGTTAGTCTAGTCAGATGTTCCATTCCCGGTTGAGTGATACGGAGATCAGTCTCTATTTTGTTTTCTTGTGAAATTTGATCTGGCTACTTTGGGATATTTCTATCCTGTCAAGATGATTTTGATCTTCATTCTAAAATCTGTTGGTGTTATCTTTGGCTTTGACACCCATTCTTGCTGTGGGCCATGCCGCTGCTAATGTTCTGAAGAGAATAGGCCACAACACAGAGCCGAGGGATGCCCTACGGCAAACTCCCATTCTTTCATTTCACGAGTGTTCCCTGAGCCCCTGCGGGGCCCTGCACTGTTGGGGTCTTGCACTGTTCTAGAAACTCTTGCACAGTGTCAACAAAGGTAGCCTCCTTCCTCACAGAGCTTATATTTATCTTGACTCTGATCCTAGAACTGAAGAATGGCTGAGAACATTCATGATCATGGCAAATATTCCTGAAGCAATTTGATTCTTCCTTCCATGCAGCAAGCTTGGGCGGAGGAGTTTCTATCCTATCAAGATTTCTACATAAGGCTTTTGTAACTTCCATGAGTGCCTTCGCGACATTTTTGTTTCAACCTCTTATTATCTGGGAATTCTTCCTTCCTTTCTTTTTCTTTTTCTTTTTTACTCTATTTTGCTTTCCCTTTCTTTCTTCTTTCTCTCTCTCTGTTTATTGCTCTAGGCTTTGGCAGTGTTTCCTCTCTTTTTTAGTGAAAATGAACTTCCTTCATCATTAGCAAAGAGAGAGAGAGAGAATGAGAGAGAGAGAGAAGCTTCTTCTCTAAGCTGCTTCTTTTGACTTAATACTATTGGTTGTTTTTTTAGCATCATAGGAGTAGTACATGGTGGTGAAGAAAATTATGAAAATGGAAACATGTCAGTAAGAAAATAAAAATCACTTATAATCTAACCATGCAGGAAAATTACTATAATATGGCTATAGGTCTTTCGATCCAGCACAGTTTCTTTGTATACCTGTCTTTGTATGTATTTTGTGAAATAAAAATCATAACAGACACAATTTGTAATCTACTTCTTTTTGCATAACATACATGCGTTTTTCTGTTTCAAAAATTCCTTATAATGTGTGTGTGCACATGTGTGTTTGTGAGCATGTTTCTTTTTCAGACTGTGGTATCATGATTGTGCCCACTTGTGTCAAAAATAACTGGGTAGGTTTCTGTCTGTTTCTATGCCTTCAAGCAGCTTGGAGAGCTGATGTAGTATTGTTTCCTTAAACTTTTAAAAGAGCTCAGCCATAAAACCACTGACTGTGGCACATTTTAAAAGATGACATTTTTTGACAATTTTTAATTTTGGCAATAGTTATTAATACTTCAGGATTTCTACTTCTTGGATTGATAGTAATTCTTGCTTTTTCTTATTTAGTTTCTGTTGTCATCTGTCAGATGATGTATTTTCACTCTAGAGTCTCTAAAGAGAGAAAAGACTATGTCTAAGCCTCTTAAGATAGCTTTGGACCTATTTCATAAGTTTTTATATGCCCCCCCTCTTTTTTTAATTCCATAGCATCTAATAGTAATGCTGTCATTCCTGTTTTCTCTTTTTTGCACTGGCATACTTTGTGGTATATTTTTGCCCATTCATTTTTCCTTTAGCTTTTCTGTGATTCCCTATTTTAAATGTGGATAACATTTTTAAAATGACTTTTGAATCTTTTCCTTTGTTAGGTGCATTTATTCCATCTATAACTACTTTCATAAGATATGCATTTGGTCTTAGTGATTGCAGTTTTATGTTTTCTATTTTTATCACTGGGATCAGTGCAGCAAATATGTGGTATACTTGATGCAAATCTGAAAATAGGAGTCACTCATCGTCCATGAGAGCCTCTTCTG
Source organism: Crocuta crocuta (assembly GCF_008692635.1). Classification (NCBI taxonomy): domain Eukaryota; kingdom Metazoa; phylum Chordata; class Mammalia; order Carnivora; family Hyaenidae; genus Crocuta; species Crocuta crocuta. The sequence continues at coordinate 5,242,909 of NW_027532002.1, forward strand.
CTGAGCTGGAATTCAGCCTCAGAATATTTAACAGTTCGGCGTTACCAATGGCTAATACAAATCAGTGAAAATTGGGATACAAGTTATAATTGGATTGTATATAATGGATTTGCTACCCTACTGTTACATTAATAACCCCCAAACATCACATTTAAGTAGACCTGATTTTGAACTGCACCATAAATAGCTATCTCAGAGACTTCAGTGAGGATTAAAGGCGATAATATAAAACATTTAGCCTGATTCCTGGTCTTACTATTTGGTAGTATTATTAATACAATTAAATATTAATGTTTACTCTTTTGCCAAGTATACTATCTTTTCATGATTGCTTTTTTCCCTCTGGTAATTCACAAAGCATGTAGAGTGTTTTTAAATTAAATTGGTGATAACCTAAAATATGCAAACATTTCAAACTACAATTATCAACATCAAGAATTAAGTGGCATCTATGGACTCCCCAATTAATGAGTATTCGCTGACAGTTTTATTTTCTTCTACGATATGATTTGGGTTTTAGATGCAGGATATTGTTGTTGAATTATTTTTTCATGTTCCTTCTAAGAATTTTCATGGCATTTGCGTTACACCTATATAATTTATAATACCTGAGGCTTTGTTTTTCTAAAATGATGCTTTACTAAATATATGACAGTTTGAAAGGGTATAGAATTCTTCAGCTACAGGTTCCAATTTAAAATGTGCCCCCACTATCTTCTGGCATCTATTAAGAAGATGTTTGTTGAGAGGTGAAGTGAACATGAAAACCCCTCTCTATTGGCCCCATGGTCTGACCGTTGTATTTTTAAATGCATAATTCACACTGCTTCCTCTGGTGTCTTTTCAATACCATTTTCTTACAAATCATATCAACAAATTACCTTAACGATTGTTGAAAAGGACACTTTGGAGGAATACATTCACAGGGAGTGACTTGTGATGTTTCTCTCTGCTCCCTCCCCCCTCACAAGCTATGTTTCTACCCACAGGAGGAAAGAAGCCAGTGTGCCTGGAGCGAAGTGGCATAAAGTAATTAGGGGTTTGGTCATGCAGAATTTTGGAATGAAACAAGTTGGAATTCGAATTCAATTACATATTTCTAAAACAGAACATTTATAAGAATCTATAAAGATTGTATTGTTTCAATCTACATATCCTCTTTGTCTACATAGATCCTTACTTATTAGATATTCCTGAGACAAAAAAGAAGGGGCATAGATCCAGTTTAATCACAAACCTGCGTTCATTGTCCTGGAGGAATGTAATGACACATTTGAATTTAGATCCGGTGCTTATCCTATATTTGAAAATAGAAAAGTTAGAAGTTCCCAGGGTAAAATGAGCAATGTCTCCATCACCATCTTAGGCAACGGCTGGATTGCAAATTTTCTAATGCTGCTTTTTTGGTAGCTTTTAATTTCTATACTGATTCGACTGCCACGGTTCTGGAGACAACAAGTCCAAATGTTTTTTTGTTTTTTGTTTGCTCCAGTCTGGGACCAAACTTTATTCCTTGAGTTAACCAGCTGATTGACAGATGAGGATGCCAAATCCTCAGACAGGAGGAAGTAGCCCTTTCATGTGGCAGTGTACTTCATCAAAAGTAATAACCCAGGGGAAAAAAAGGAAAAAAAAAGTATTATATTCAGCAAGCTGGAGAACTAAGATATTCTTCAAGAAGCGGGCCTATGAGTTTCATCTAGCCACATTNGAAAAAAAGTATTTAAATTCAGCAAGCTGGAGAACTAAGATATTCTTCAAGAAGCGGGCCTATGAGTTTCATTCTAGGGGACAGATGTGAGACTCATGGCTGCATCAGAGACAAAGTGAACTCTCAGGGAAGCCAGCTGTGTGCTGGTTGCCCTCCAGTCACCCTTCTTTGCCTTCACGGCCTTGCTCTGGGCATTCTATGCCCTGTCTGTGCTCCAAGCTTGCGCTTGTGTTCCACTGATGGAAGGTGCCAGTAGAAGTAGGAGGTTGAAGGGCAGGAGAAAGCACATGGTGTATTTATTCACCCACGTCCTTCAGGGTGCTTTTTGAAAATAGCTGCATNCTAGCCACATTCTAGGGGACGGATGTGAGACTCATGGCTGCATCAGAGACAAAGTGAACTCTCAGGGAAGCCAGCTGTGTGCTGGTTGCCCTCCAGTCACCCTTCTTTGCCTTCACGGCCTTGCTCTGGGCATTCTATGCCCTGTCTGTGCTCCAAGCTTGCGCTTGTGTTCCACTGATGGAAGGTGCCAGTAGAAGTAGGAGGTTGAAGGGCAGGAGAAAGCACATGGTGTATTTATTCACCCACGTCCTTCAGGGTGCTTTTTGAAAATAGCTGCATTCCTTTTTCAGTAAGAGTGTTGGTGAGGTTTTCTCTTCCTAAGGCTTCCACTTTGACCTGGCTCCGGTCGCATGATTCTGTTCCTCTGTCTTTTCAGACATGGTCTTGTACTGTTGCTAGCCTTGGGGATACTTCCCGATCTCTTATTTGTTCCTTCAATCCAGGACACTCTAGTAAATAATTTTTTTTTCAAACTCTTTTCAGTCAAACCCTTTGAATATACTTTCTCTTTCCTGTTTGAGTAATATGCCCAGTACAATCAACCAGACAACTAAAAATGCCTTGCCAAGATTAATTTTCTCGTAGCATTGTATCCTTTCATGTTAATTCTGATTAATCTGCTTTTTAACAAAAAAAAGAGCTTTGGGTTTTTAGGGACCTCAACTCACTCAAGCTTGGAGAAAAGATGAACAGAGGATTGAGCATTGTTCTCCATATCTGTCATATTTACTCACTTTCTTCTCTTTGTCCTGTTTATGCTGATGATTCTCTAAAGAATATCTTCCATGTCAGCTTTTTCTTTTCTTTTCCTTTTTGCACTACCAATGTTCTTTTTTACTGCTACCAAGTCATTTTAAATTCTGATAAAATTATTTTATATATATTCCCATTCATTTAACAACAACCATTTACTGATTGGCTACTCTGTGCCAGGCACTGGATGGACAATGAAGAGAATGGAAAGATGCAGGCCAGCCTTTGACGAGCTTGTCTACTGGACAAGCCACAGATTAAGGATAGAATAGATGCTATAGAAAAATACTAAGAATGCTCTTCTATTTAATTTGATAGCATTGAAAAATATCTCGGGACATCTTTCTGAGATGTGTTTTCTTTGAAACACACAATTCACAAGGTATGCCTCCTAAGCAATAAAATAATCTTAAAACTAATGATTAGCTACCTTCTAGAAGAAGTTTGCTATATGTATTCATTCATTCCACAAATATTTATCTATTGAGTGCTTACTGTGTGTTAAACAATGTGCTAAGATTCGGCAGGTACATGGTGAATAGGATCATCCCTCTCCTCTCCAGAAGTTCACATCTAATGTTCTGAGAATGAACTTTGGGGATGTTGGTGGCCCTTACAAAGAATAAGCAGACTTATAACAAGAGTTTTGAGACACACTGGGGCCTTTACCTAAGGTCCCAACAGCACTGGCTTCTCCAGTAGAGCATGGTTTCATGAACATGTGAAAACTGTTGGATTTAAATGCTAGAAACTATTCAGAAGAGAAATCCTGAATAATGACAACAGGGGGGAACTCAAATTAAGCTGTCATATCCACCTTTGGGATATTCATGATAGCAAAAGGAAACATGATAACAAAGGAAAAGGACAACCACAGATCTATAAGTAGTAAAATACAAACAAAAACATATTAGAAAAGCTTATTTCTACCTACTAGCATCAGATTAGGTGCCATTTGAGCAATTAGGCTAACTAGGGCAACTTAAAATGTTATTCGTGGCAGGGATGCCTGAGTGGTTCAGTTGAGTAAGCATCCAACTCTTGGTTTTGGCTCAGGTCATGATCTCACGGTTCATGGGTTCGAGCCCTACATGGGGCTCTGTGCTGACAGTGGGGAACCTTCTTGGGATTCTCTCTTTCCCTCTGGGCCCCTCCCTGGCTCATGCTATCTCTGTCTCTCTCAAAATAAATAAATAAACATGAAATAAAATAACAAAATAAATACTATTCATGGAAGTTCTGGGAACATAAGGTTATACACCCAAACTTAAAGTGATAAGGTGGCCATTTGCAAATTGACTTTTTGAAAGGAGTTATATAGTTGGTCTAATTTGAAACAAGTGATTTTTATATCTTTAGTCACACAAAATATACTCCATTGCTTTATGTGAAGCTATGATTCTCTTTCCTGGACTTTGCTCATAGAAAAGGAAAAGCAGAAGATGCATGCACAGTAACAGATTTGGAGACTGAATTCTTTTTTTTTTTTTTTTTCTTGGTAGAACATGTTTTGCCAAGATTACAACCCACTTGAACTTCTGTCTGTTCTTTGATTTTAGAATCAACTTGAGTTCCTTTTAACACTGGAAAAATCACAGATTGAGCCATACATAGATAAAGAAGTCTTAGCAAAGTTTGCTGAAGGTTTTTTTTTTATCATCATTAAATACCTGTAAATAAAGAACCTCTTATTAACATTTAACATGGCTGAATCTGAAGTACAGTGTTTTAATTTGGGATGAGATCATTTTATTTTGATGAAGCGTTTATAACATAATTTTATAAAGAAAAAGATTTAAAAAAGGTATCATATGATTTCACTTTTATGGGGAATTTGAGAAACTCAGCCCACGAACATAGGGGCAGGGAAGGAAAAATAAGATTAAAACAGAGAGGGAGGCAAACCATAAGGGACTCTTAAATACCAAGAACAAACTGAGGGTTGCTGAAGGGGGGTGGGTGGGTGGGGGATGGGTTAAATGGGCAATGGGCATGAAGGAGGGCACTTTTCAGGATGAGCACCAGGTGTTAAATGTAACATATGAATCATTGTTCTACTCCTGAAGCCAAGACCATACTGTATGTTCACTAGCTTGAATTTCAATGAAAAATAATAATAAATAAATAAATAAAAATTAATAAACGATGCTGGTTTTTCCTAAAGAAAAAAAAAAGCATCTTAAGAAAAGCTTACCCTGATTTTTAAAATGTTTTTAAGAACATGCTTTATTTAAAAAACTTATTTGGTCATCTGTTTCTTCAACATACATATTTTTGAGTGTTTGCCAGTCACTAAAGGACATTTTAGGGACTGAAGAGAAATCAGACATTATTCCTGACATCAGAATGCTGTGGTATAGTGGTTTTACCTGCTTAAACTTAGCTTTACACATATGGTGTAAACAAAGAATAAATTAGGAACATGTTACACAGAGAATTCATTAATCAAAAAATAATCAGAATTGAAGATTCAAAACTGAATCTTAGGTCTGGATTTGGCACTAATGATCACTGGCTCTTGGAGCAAATTACTAACCTCAGGGGTCTTTCTTTCCTCGTATATAAAGTATGAGGGTTGGCCTAGAGATGTAGTCATTAAGCCTTTATTTTATAATGACAAAAATGTGATTGCCTGAAAATAACCATAACCCCAATCCCACCCCTAAATATCTAACATGAGTATACATATTGACTCAACATGGTTCACTAAAGCCTCTGGAGATGGAGAAAGAATACCTGGCATGTATTTACAGACAAAGAAAAGGAGAGGGGACTAGATCTATTTTTAAAAATGAATAGAATATTATGATTACTATATATAAATTAAAGACAGCATGAGTATACTTTAGAAATTGGAAGAAGACAAAGGTAAAGACGGAGACAAGGAGGGGGAGGGATTTCCTCTCTCAGACATACTATATATAAGGCGATGGGCCGGCAGGTTGTACCGAGTGAATCCTGAAATGCTTCGTGTCGCCCACCCCCTGTGATATGTGGGACAAACCATCTTATCCATCTGGCTTCTGATAGAAAGCCGTCTGCATCAGCAAAGCACATTTTATAATAAAGTTATTTAGAGCACGGAATCTGGGCAGAGCATGCCATTTGGAGTCAGAGAGTTCTGGGCTTTGTCCTGGTGCCAAAACTTGCCAGCTGGGTGAACTTGAGCAAGTTGCTTAACTTTTACGAGTAGTGATTTCCTCATTCACAAAATAAAAATAATTGTAGGTGAGTCCCAATCCTCACCTGTACCTATGGTGTTCTACATTGTAACCCAACGAAGGAAGGCAAGTTTCCAAAAACCTACTTCTGGCCTTCTTTGGCTCCCTTTGGCTATCTTTTTTTTTTTTTTTAATGTTTATTTATTTTGAGAGAGAGAGAGAGAGCATGAGTGGGAGAGGGGCAGAGGGAGAAGGACACACAGAATCCGGCTCCAGACTATGAGCTGTCAGCACAGAACCAGACACAGGGCTCAAACCGATGAACCTCGAGATCATGACCTGAGCTGAAGTCAGACACTCAACCAACTGAGCCACCCAGGCATCCCTTGGTTGTTATTTTAATGCCCCTCTTGCTTAACTTAGAAATGCCTAATACCGCAAGGAGGTAAACCTGTGGGTAACCTAAACATAAGGCTACTTTTATTCTAGGTTATCGATGAATACTTCATATTGAGAAACCCCTTTACATGAATCACCCTCTCAGTAAAGGTCTATCACTTTTTAATTGTTGGTGTTCTCTCCATCCTAAGGAAAGCAATGCTTCAAATCTGGGGAAGGTTTAGAAATAATCGTAAGATCTTCTCTTCTTTAGGCTTTTCTTCCTGAAAAATGCCAGAAACTTTGAAGATTGAACAAGTGGCTGGATGAATTGTACCAGGACGGCACACCTACCACTGATGTGCAACCATCTCTGCGGCAATCACCTCCAGCTGTTTAGCACCTCACAGTGGTGCCCAGAGCAGTGGGTTAAAAAGGAAAGAAGAATGCCACTCAGAATATCAGCAACAGGAGGCTTGAGGAGGAGAAGATATAATTATCTAGATTGGAATATGACCAGGACAGCCACACCATATATGCAAACCACCACGATTAAAATCACTCCATTTATTAATGGAGTGCTCAGGTTTGGAAAGGCCAAAGGAAGGCAGGAGAGGTTTGGGAGTCTGATAATTGATCGAAAGCCCAGTTAACGGTTTCACGCTGCCAGCATATGCATTTCAGAAACCGTTTTGGTCTTGTGTGTTTTGTATCATTTACTTGTGCATAATCCCCATGCTGTTTCTTGCTTTGGGCACAGAGGAAATCAGAAAAAAGCCATTGAAAACTATTCTTCCAGTTATCTGGGGAATGTACTTTGTGATTTAAGGTACTAGCTCTTTTCAAAGCTAAAATAACAGATAGTGCCCGTGGAATCAATGAGATGAAAAAATTAGAACTTTGTTGCCATGTGGAAGGGTGTGTTAAAAAGTACATTACCTTCTTCTCCTCATAGTCCTGCTCCTCAGTCCACCTATGTTTGTTTGTTTGTTTGTCTTTCTGGGAATACTTCCTAATTAATCACTCTAACACAAACCTTTCCCCAAGGCCAGTGTCTAAGACAAATTGTAGTGATGATTCATAACTGAACTCTAGAACCTACATGTTAAAAAAATCTAACTATTGAAAGCAAAAAGCCCAGATATGTAAATAATCATCTCTAGGCCCTGAAGGGCTAACCATAAATATGATAAATAAACAAATATAAATGAACAATGATTTACATTTTTAAAAAATCAAGAAAAGCCACAATAGAAAGCCATGATCAATGAAAGACGATGTCATTAATGTATTGATAACAAACCACAATTCTTGAAAATGGCAAGAATTCCAACAATTTACATGTTTGTATGGATAGTAGGTATCTTGTCATGCTTTCAAAGCATTGTCTAGCAGCCAGGCACCTTAACAGAAGAATCAGAATTATCAGTAACCTCTAGCACACTACTTGTGTTAGTCCTTCGTTCGATACCTACTATGTTACTAGTAATGGTCTTGATCATACGTGAAAATTAAAGTGTATGTAATTACACATACTTTACTCCTATGAATCAGAGAAAGGATTTCCATTTTTTAAAAGTTAAGGCTTCGTTTTGCTTAAAAGAGTACTAAGGACAGTACTTTCATAATCACTGATCATGTTTTTATATCTTTGTCCATAGAAATGAAATTAGAGGATTTGCAAACAATCTGTGAGGTGAATCCTTCGTGATAACAATAGTACTGATGGTTATTACTGCTTGCCATTATTGCTTGTGAAGTTCTGTACATGTTGTCCCTCATCCTTACAACCCCAAGTTGGGTAAATTTTATCACGCCTATCATGAAAATGGAAACATTGAGGTTTATGGGCATCAACTAACTTACTATAGTTCACACAAATAATACATGTGATCAGACCTTTTCCCATTAACCTACACATATCAAATCTTTGGCTTTTTTCTGGTTCATCCTGTATCCATGCCTGAAGAAGAAATGAGAATATATTGGCAGTATGTGTATAATGAGCCTTTATCATTTTGTTTTCTAAGGATGAATTCTGGATTATGGTAACTTCTACCATTTGGCTAATCAATATATATGTCCCAGAAGCCATCTTTTCCTCCTTTAAAAAATTAGTGTAAAGTTAATCTGAACTAAGTTACATTCTCAAGCCTACAGCTGGCAGCTAAAAGGAAATATCCACTGAGTCCCTTGGCTGATGGAAAATATTAGCAATGGACCCCAGCGTGGTCTGGCATCCACCCCTCCCATTCTGCTCCAGGGAACAAGAAAGGCCGTTTCAGGAGTCCTTGTGATCTGAAAGCATACACATAGCTGCTAAGTCAGGAGTTTTCTCAGTGGTTCCTTCTGAAGTAGGTTTCAGAATATAAGCCATGGCTTGCTCTCAAGTCAGATGACAAGAATGTCTGATACTCTCTCCTCAGAAAACCTTCCTTAATTATCCAGTATTATAGCTCCCTGTGGCCAGACACTCTATACTATGTTATCCCATTTTATCTTCTATAACCTTTAAAATATCTGAACTTATTTTGTGAGTTAATTAATTCGATAAATATTTATTGAACACCAATTATGTACCAGGGTCTGCATATGTTCTAAGGATCTGGGCATACAGTATTGAACAAAACAGAGAAAATCACTATAGTCATGAGGTACATATACCTATTACTTTGTATGTCACCTCTTCTTTTTGTAGAGGCGTTGTCAGTATTATTTATAACTCTGGACACAAAATGGATGCTTAGTAAATATTTGTTAAGTTACTAGAAAAAGCACAAATCTGCAGACCTGCATGCAGAATTATTTTTCAGATAAGCTGGGGAGCTCAAGTTAAGTCTCATAGTCTCGTCTACACCCTCCTCCCCTCCAAAAGCAAAGGTATTTAGTTCCAGTCTTCCCTTGTAAAGCATAATTTATTGGAAACATTCATGGACTCACCTCCTCAGCCCCCTTATTTTAGATGCTTAAGAAAATCTTGGACGTTGTAAAGGTACTTTAAGCATCAGATGGTTTGTACTAAACAACAATCAAAAACCTCATGGAACCTGGGATCCAGGACACTGGATGGTATAGTGAAGAGACTTCTAAACTTTAATATAGGTGACCTGGATTCAACTCCTAACCTTGGTGCATATTAACTGGTTGTTCGCTGGCAAGGTAGCTCCTCTGAGCCAATGTCCAGGATCTAAAAAAGTTAATAAGCCTGATGGCTTGAGCTATTGCACAGGTGACTGTGAGGAAAAAGAAACATACGAGCTAGAAAATGTTGAAATTCTTATTAATGACAAGAATGACACAAACGTAACTTAATGTCCTTATGCTGTACAAAGAACGATAAAGAGTTCAAGATGATATGTGCATTTCTGAGGAGGCTTTTCTCAGATTCAGGAATGTTCAGAGTGTTACTGGGTATACAACATAAATATAAACATAACCACTGGATCTGGCTTCAGACCGAAACAAAACAGACTGTTGATCATATGGGAATTTAAAAGAAAGGTGGCCTTAACCAAGAATATCTTTCCTTCTGGTGTCTTACTACCTGATAATTCGACTAGCAGAAATTTTAAAATCCATTGTTCCTGAATAATAACACAACTGTAGGGTCTGGACCAAAATGTTAGAATGAACATATAACTTTTTCTTGCAGATATCCTACTAAAGCTATAGTAAAGAAATGTGTTTTATTACAAAGGCATAAAAGGAGAGAGGTACTTCTATAATAGTGGAAAAACACCCTACTACTCCATAAAAACAACAAGAACACTGGCAAGCGTTGTCAAAATGATCTCTTTCAGAACTCTAGAACTAACCAAAGTTCTACAACCATGTAAGGAACATATATTTAAGAGAAAAGTAGCTGGGGCACCCGGGTGGCTCAGTAGGTTGAGTGTCCAACTTCAGCTCAGGTCATGATCTTGCAGTTTGTGGGTTCAAGCTCCACGTCGGACTCTGTGGTGACAGCTCAGAGCCTGGAGCCTAGATTTAGATTCTGTGTCTCCCTCTCTCTCTGCCCTCCCCTGCTCACACTCTGTCTCTCTGTCTCTCAAAAATAAATTAACATTAAAAAATTAAAAGGAAAACAGTAGCTGGATATAAATAAGAACAGTGAACTTTGTGGCATTTTACCTTTCTTGAATCTCATACCCTCAGCCCAGCACCTTGGAACAATGATAGCTGTGAAAGCCAACAGTTCTAGCAGTTATTGGAGGAAGCAGAAAGATGTGAAAGTCCCAGAAAAGTCCCATTCCTGGAGAATTGTCACTATGTGACCTGTGTGGCAGCTCTCTGGTAGGAATGTAAAATGGCATAGCTGCTTTGGAAAACAAGTCAACAATTGTTTAAAATTTTAAACAGAGAGCTACCATATGACCCAGCCATCTCATTCCTAAATATACACCCAAGAAGAATAAAACATGTATGTCTACACAAAAATGTATACGTAAATATTCAAGGAAGCATTATTTGTAATGGTCAAAATGTGGAAATTACCCATACGTCTATCAACTGATGAATGGATAAATGAAATGTGGCATATCCATAAAATAGAATATTTTGCATCAACAGAAAAAGGAATAAAGAATGGATACATGCTACAATATAGGTGACTCTCAAAACTATCATGCTAAGTGAAAGAAACAGTCACAAGAGGCCACAAATTGTACAATTTCATTGACATGAAATGGCCAGAATAGACACTGAAACAAAAAGTAGATTAGCAATTGTCATGGGGAGACAGAAAGTACTGGAAATGTAAAAGTGAGTGATCATGGACATGGGGCTTATTTTTAGGGTGATGAAAGTCTTCTAAAATTAGCGATGATAGTTACACAAGTGTGAATACACTAAAAATCTCTAAACTGGCACACATTATAAGGGTGAATTTTATGGTATATAAATTGTACATATAAATTTATATACCAATTTGTATAAATTGTATCTCAATATAGTTATTATAAAAAAAGAAACGGAAGAATAGATAAAAATGCATGAGAGCAGAGGCAGAAGGAGATGAAAACACCTAGTTTTAAGAACATTGTACTTCTTGGGAAGCTACTAGAGATATTCCTCCATCAAAGTGAAGGCATCCATCAAGACAGAGAAGTACCAAACAAAACCCAAAACCTGGACATCCAATAAAGATAAAATCTGAAGGAATTTTCAAGCTGGCGTTACCAAAATATCCTAGAATGACGGCTGTACATCGGGCATTAAAAGACTGCCATCTAACTAATAGGGCATGCTGAGGGCAGAGGTTTGTTCTCTAATTCTGCATACTTTTAAAAAAATTTTTTACATTTATTTACTTTTGAGAGACAAAGAGAGACAGAGCACAAATGCGGGAAGGGCAGAGAGAGAAGGAGACACAGACTCCGAAGCAGGCTCCAGGCTCTGAGCTGTCAGCACAGAGTTATGCTATGGGGTCGAACCCACAAACTGTGAGATCATGACCTGAGCTGAAGCCCGACGCTTAACTGACTGGGCCACACAGGAGCCCTAATACTGCGTACTTTTTATCTAATGAAATCACTGAAAGATGTTTTATGATCAAAACAAAACAAAACAAAAAAAAGGGAGAATTCAAAGAGCGAAGACATGAGCTCTTCTAACCCAAGAAAAAGGCAAAGGAAAAAAATCCCAAGGTTGACTCTTTCATAGTAGGCCTAGAAATCATACTATCCAGAGAAAGAAAAGAATGAAAATTACCATAAGGGTAGATCCAAGAGTAAACTGAAATTGTTAGATTTGCTAGCTTATGTGATATAAAACTGTACTTTATTAAAAAAATGTATATACGTATACTAAAAAAGTTTTGGAAAACGTGAAAAGAGCTGGCAATATGCACAAAGGAAAATAAACAAAAAGAAAAAAATTGCTTTTCCAGAAATACCTCGGTCCATATCTTTTATTCAGTATCTCCAGGTAGACCTTGAGCTTCTTCAATTTCTCTGACAAATGCCTCAGTCAATACAATATTTGATATAAGTATTTGAAAATGCTTGTCTCATGGACACACAAAAAAAATCTCTTTTTTTTCCCTCTGAATTCAAAGCTCTGTCTCCAAATCAAGTTGGTTCAATAGAAATCTAAGATACTGGATTACATTACCTTTGCAAAATTTTATCTGTGTGACCTTGATTTCACTTAAAGCCTCAGGGGATTGGCCATCACGACTTTCTGTCTGTCTTGTAGACATTTAGGGAGGAGCTTGATCCTCTGTTTGTCATAGGCAGAAGCGCAGCTCCTGAGAAATCTTTGCTGATCTCATTCACCTATTGAACAGTTTTGAGCTTCGAATAGATGTCAGGTCTGACACTAGGTTACCAGGGTTTGTATGCCAGGGGCTTTAGACTGTGAGGGAGTAATAATTTGTTCACTTTCCAGTTAACAAAGAGCAAATACTGGTTTCTGAAATAGTCTTATTTCTCAGAATTTATACTACCAATATTATCTATTAATATAAAGGGAACAATAATGATGAAAAACGGACTTTGAAAGTCTCCATGGACCAACTCCACCCATTTTTAAAAGAAAGTCATTTAATGAAAATAGAGTATCTACAAGTTTGTACCATGTTGTGTCTTATAAAATACATTTTGGGGCGCCTGGGTGGCTTAGTCGGTTAAGCGTCCGACTTTCGCTTAGGTCTTGATCTCGCGGTTAGTGGGTTCGAGCCCCGCGTCGGGCTCTGTGCTGACTGCCAGCTCAGAGCCTGCAGCCTGTTTCAGTCTGTGACTCCCTCTCTCTCTGACCCTCCCCTGCTCATGCTGTCTCTCTCTCTCTCCTAGAAATAAATAAAACGTTAAAAAAAATTTTAAAAAATACATTTTAAAGCCTATTGGTTGATGCGTCAGACCCTGATCAAGGTTAAACCTGTGTGATTGCCATGCAGGTGGGCAAAGTGCACATGCTGCAGGAAATAGACCATGTCAGATATGATCGTTGACGTCTGTGTGGGCACCAGGAGCCGATGAGAGCTGGCAGTGGGAGAAACCAATCAAAATCTCAGCTGCTCTGGCTCTGTGCCTCTCTCTACCCTATCTTCCCAGGAAGAAGAATGAACCTTACCTCTGGCTTCAACTTGCACAGGGAAGGCTGAGGCTGGGAGTGGGAAATGCCAACTCTCTTCCCAAGGTGACGAGAACATCCAGAATAAGATCCAGTTGTGGAAGGAAAACCCCTAATACTCAAAGCCTCTTCTAGCGCCCGTTTTCCCTCCATTGGGATACTTGACTAGAGCCTCGTCCTTCTCATACAGGATGATGTTTGCTCCATCAGACAAGAACTGGGAACTTCCTTCTGACAGATACTGGAAAAGGAGCTGGGAAGCACAGATCTCCCCCTTTGTGCTTTCCCAAGCCACTGATCTTCATTCTACTTCACATTACCTGGGACTTTTGGCAAAAAACCTTTTTAATTAATGGCCTAGTTTCTTGATTAATGGCCTTGTTAATTAATGGCCTCGTTTCACCTTGAAAGGTTTTATACCAGCATTTGGCCAGTTATCAAAGGGATATAGAAACAAGTGGGGTGCGGGGAGTGAGAGGGCTGAGCGGGGCCAAGAATAGGGGATAAAACACAAGATAAAGAGCATCTGAACTGTGTTGACTTCACTGCCCTTCCTTCCTCTTTGGTGGCTTCCATCAATGACCTTGGCACATCCTCCCTTCCTTTCATACTCTCCAATCCAGGATTGAAAAGATCAGTGAGAGACTGACTTTCTAGTTTCCTACCCAAACAATCTCTCAGGCTAAAATGAATAAAGGATTCTTTGTTTCATATCTGACATAAACTATCTTCTGAAAAAACTCTGCAACATATCTCTTATTAAACAAAAAACTTTTACAAGGGCATGGCAGAGCATAAATTTTATGAAATTTGTTTTCATATCTAGCATAGTTCTGTGGAGATTTGAATAATAATATAATATTAATATAATAATTATTATTATGTATTAAATCTGAATTTAAATAAATTCAACCCCTGGTTAAGTCATAAACTTCAGATTGCTCCCTTATTTTGGTGTGGATGACTTCAACTATATTAATATACTTTGATTTTATATTTCCTTAGAAATACAGCAGTGTTTTCTCTGTTGAATGATGAATCTAGTTTTACTTACATTTTTATATTATGGTGGTATCTTGGCTATTCTAAGATATCCATAACAACATTCAAATTTTACTAGGAAAATGGAGGGGGTGTTTCAGCAAGAATAAAAGCTTAGGGTCAGACAGCTGCGAATTCTATCTCAGCCACTCACTAGCTGAGTTAGTCTGATCCAAATTATTTATCCTCTCTGAGCCTCAGTTTTCTCAGTTATAAAATGGGAGTAAAATTCACTGCTGGATTGTTTGGATAGTTGTTTTGAGAAGAAATGAAGAATGTAAAGTGCTTTGTATAGTCCCTGGCACACAGAACGCTCAATGAAGATTTATTCTCATTCCTGAAACCCAGTCCCGACATTAACCTCTCTGTAGATGTGATGCCAACCCTTAGCTATGATGATGCATGGAACAAATCCTTAAAAGAAGTAACAATCTAGTTAGGGACATATGTCTTACACCAGCTGATTATAATTCAAGGCAAACTGTGTTAAGGCCTGTAGTAAAGGCATATGTCAAAATTTATGGGAGCGCTGAGGGTGTATCCCCAGGGAACAGGGTTCGTGGAGAAGTGATAGAAGAGTAATAACTGAACCAAAGCACTGAAGGGTGGGTGACATTTGGCGTGTGGAAAAGGAGATTGGAAGCAGATTCCATGAAAAAGCAGCAATGTATTACAGAGACATAAAAGAGGGAATGATGGAGGACACTGAGCACCCCAATGTATGCGGGGCAGGCTATGGGAGAGGAAGCAAGACTGCCAGCATAAACTGGGGCCAGCATCGGACAGTCCTTGAATTCAGTCCAAGGGAGATTCGCATTCACATGTATAGACGGTGAAGAGAAATAATTTTTAAAAATTATGAGTAAACACTACAGCATCCTTAAGGAGGTAAAAGCTACCAGACACGTGTAGGGAGTTGTATCCATAGAACTTAGCATCAAGCAACTGCCCCTTTCATTCCATAGTGGATAATACCAGGCTTCACGCGACTGGAACATACTCAGTCAATTAAGAAAAGTACTGATTGCCGGCTGCAAAATATCCCCATGGTGCCAAAATGTCTGTGGAGTGGGTGGGGAGGGGGAGGGAAGGTGTGATAATTAAAAGAATTGTTACTTGCAATGTCACAGGCGCCAATGTGTTAACTCCGCGTGCTGGGAAGCTAGAGTGCTCCCAGCTGCCACGGGGAGGGAGGCTGTGGTTTGATCCCTGGCACCGCTCCTTGGGACAAGATGAATCACAAATGTGTTAATAGTGAGGTTCCATGTCATAATGTGCCAGATGGAGGTGGTTACATCTCTGATTGATTGCCTCCTGGCCAAGACAGGGGTTTTCCAGAAGGCAAAATTGGCATTGGAGCTCTAGGGATCAGCAGGTCTTTATTTCGGTCAACGTGGACCTGACATTCTCGACTTTATGAAGTGTGGCTACCCCCAAGACACGGGCAGCCAGAACAGTACGTGGATGAGAAAAGATGTGACGAGGGGCTGATATATGGAAGAAACAGTTTTGCACCGGACAGAGCTCCTCGGGCTAAATGTAGCTGTTAAGGAATCCATGGATGCCCTGGAAATAAGGGGGGTGGCGTGGGGGGCGGGGTGTGGCAGTAGACACCCTGCCTGTGAATGAATTAAATCACTGGAAAGAGAAAAAGAGCGTAAAGGAAGAGAATGAGCAAGAAGGAAATGCTTCCCAGCCTCAGACACCAAATCCCCACAGCAGCGGAGTCCGGATGCCAGGCTGAGGCCACCGGGCAGAAACGCAGAGCAGAGCACTGCGGGGTGACCTTCCTGCCCGGTCCCTCCCACTCACCCCCACCGTAACCACCCAGCTCTTTGTTGTGGTGGTTTTCTCCCCCAGCGCAAGCTTCCAACTATAAACAGCCAACTACAAGGGCAATAACTGTGGCGTCCTACTGGGAACTAACGCAGTCTCTCTTGCAGGCGCCGGGTCCTAATACAGGACAGTGAATAAAGCTTCATTACAGAACAATGGAGTTAGCTGCCAGAGCCTACAGATTTGAATAAACAACAAATAAGCAACATCTGCTCCAGCATATGTGTATGGTAAAAAAAAAAAGTCACAAAATAAAAGAATTTGTAAATGCCAAAAGCAACACTAAACTGCCAGAGCTACTGTAGAGTGAATTTTTAATTGCACATGCAAAGAGGCAGGCTGTGGGTATTAGTCTCACATATGTCTTCTTGCTGCCAACCTGGGAGTATAGATGAATTTAATTAAATAAGGATTATCCCTTCTCCCCAGTACAATTACTTATTTATAACAATGATAAAATTGCCTAATAAAAAAATTGTAATATTTCAAAAACAAGCCTAGAAAACACCCTGCTTTCTGTGTAAGTCGTTCAGGGCTGTTTGAGTTTGAGTGTGTCTTTTAAAATTAAGTCTTTGCCTACTGCCAAGGAAGAAAAAACAAACAACAACTCTTATCGTAAAGCCGGCTGCCGTTAAACAGCCAGAGACGGCATTACAGAGAAGTATAAAGAAGACACAGAGCAGCATGGGAATTGCCTTTCGTGGGGTGTGTAGAAAATTAAGCAATTGGACTCAAATTGAGGCCAGGTGACTGAGCCAAGGGACAGGGCCACTGAGGCTTGGGCTCCGCCAGGGTCCCGCTCCTAGTCTGTTTTTCGAACAGGCTGTTGTCACCGGTGATCAGTTCCCTTCATTTTGGCTCTCTCTCTTCTCTGTGTGCTAATTCCCTGCAAACAAATAACACTACCCAAACCAAACCAACGGCAAAAGAGATGCGCGCTCTAGCCCCTCTTCTCAGTGCCAGCGGGGTTCGTTTTTTACCTCCGAGTTAGCAAGCCTCATCATCAGGGAGGCCAGTGGTGATAATCCAAGTATGAAACTCTAGATGGCAAAGTAGATTTATGTGTAAATAACCACAGAAATCAGTATCTTCTGGGTCTCGTGATCTAAGTTTATCTTTGAGCAATTTTGTTGTTTTAATAGCTGTTCCACACAAGAAGTTAAGACAAGTGTTAAGAGCTTGTGACCAGGCGCATGCTCTCAACAAATCAGTTCAGAAGCCCAGGAGAAACAAAAGGCAGTCAGGGGCTCCGAGGTGTGTGGCTGTAGGCAGTTACACAATCTCTCTACCTCAGTTTCCTCATCTGTGCAATGGGAATAGTAATGGTAGAATCCACCTCTGAGGAAGGATTCAATGAATTAATACATGTAAAGTGCCTGGAACTGCACCTGGCACGGAGTTAGCACTTAATAAATGTTGCCAAGAATTTCAAGGGATGCTTTAGAAAGGTACTCAAGTATGTGCTTGGCTCTTTCCTAAATGTTGGTACCTTTCAATTTATCTTTTGCTTTTCCTTCATGACACTAATCACAAGAGCAATTCAATAATTAAATGGTTTCTCTGGTTATTCATGAGCTCTACGAGACTAAGTTCTGTTTTGCTTTCATTTGTATCCCCAGCACCTAGACCAGGTTCTTATTTGTATAAGCACTCATTAAATATTCACCGAGTGAATGAATTCAGTATGGGAGGAGGACTAGATTTAAACTCAAAAGATGCTGACTTGAATTTTGGTCCTTCCTTTGCCAGCTAGGTAAACTGAGGCAAGTTGCTTAATTTGTTGATGTATTATCTCTAAAGAGGAAAGAGTGGTATGAGGATTACATTAAATAATGTAATTGAAACTGCTCAGGACACTGCAAGTCTGGGTACCAAATGTTACCTCTTAATTTAACAATGAATTGTGTCCTGTGGCACCTGGGTGGCTCAGGTGGTTAAGCATCTGACTCTTGATTTCAGCTCAGGTCATGATCTCATAGTTCCTGAGTTTGAGCTCTTCATTGGGCTCTGTGCTGACAGCATGGAGACTGCTTGGGATTCTCTCTCCTCTCTCTCTCTCTCTCTCTCTATTTCCCTCTCTCTCCCTCTCTCTCTGCCCTCCCCTGCTCTCTCTCTCTCTTTCTCTTTCTCTCTCTCAAAATAAGTAAATAAACTTTAAAGACAGCCAATAACACCCCCAACCCAATGAATTGCTTCCTAATAATAATTATAATTGACTGGAATGTATAGTTAAGCAACAGATTCCATGTATATTCAGGTAAAACAACTTTCTGAGAGATGTTGCTGGAGTGTGTGCAAAACCAAAGTAAATTAAATCTACTTTAGGACTAAATGCAACATGTAAAAAGAAAGCACCAATTCATTGATCTGAAAGGAATACACATATTGGATACAGTCCTAATTTACAAATACTGAAATCCATGCCAAGAAAATCATTAAAAATACCATGTGTTATAGTTTGAGATAGTCATTACACTCTGCCCACGGAACACTGTTGCAACATTAAATCACCACTGGTGAATGAGAATGGAAACTCTTCTGGTTAAGGTAAGGGAACCTTCGATGGTGCCATGTATGGGGTTCCTTGATGGGTCAGTCACTGTGGTAGGCCTGGGGATGGTGGGTAAATTAGACAAGATTCCTAGTCTCAAGCAGAACATAATTTAGTGTAAGGGAGAGAGATATAAGCAAATGGTTAGTGTTTTTCCAGATGAGGCCCGTAGAGGTGTCATTGATCAAGATTAGCAATAGCAGAAAGGGAGACTTTACAGAAGAGAACAGAAAGGAGGAAGAGTACCAGGGACTGTGGAATTTATCTGCTTAAGAAAAGTGAATGGGGTGGGGGGATGGGCTAAATGGGTGATGGACACTTGTTGGGATGAGCACTGGGTGTTCTATGTAAGTGATGAATTATTGGGTTTTACGCCTGAAAACAATACTACACTGTATGTTAACTAACTTGAATTTAAATAGATAAAATTTTAACAAGAGACAGAATGGGCTGTTTTTGGTATTGTTAATCAGTACACCAGCCCCTGTGAAATAAGAGAGAGATGAGAAGAGACAGAGATTGAGAAACTGAAGGAGACTAAACAGAATCTAGTTTCATGGTAACTGATAAGGAAGAAGTCCAAAAGGCCAACCAGGAGACAGGATATAAAAGGTGTCTCTTCAGAGTTACCTTTTCCAAATCTGTTTTGGAGCAAAAATCCTATTAGTGAAACCTTAATAATTTAGTTCTCACTAAATCCCCAAATGTACTCACTTTGTAAGAATGAACATTTAGCATTATCTTGGATGAATGATTATTTATTCTGTTGTGGACAAATGAGCAAATAGAGAGAAGCACAAGAAGGAAAACCCATTGTCTACACCATATATACTTGCCCTCTCTCTGCTTTTTTTTTTTTTTTTTTTCAAGAGGGTGAGGGTTAGAAACTTGTATTAAAAATTTTAATTTGTACCATATAAAATATAAAGAAATAAAAAACATTACCTGAAGCCCATCACCATGAGATGGTCACCAAACTATTCACTGTAGTGTAACTCAATTTTTAAGTGTATTATTTGGATTATATATGTAATTTTATATAAGTGAATTGAGAAACACATTTTATTTTATGACTTGCTTTTACCTCTTAATTATAAGACTTTAACCACTGTGGCACGAAATACCAGTTGTCATTTTTGATGACCAAATGATATTCCATTTAAGATATCATTATTTATTTAAACAATTCTCTCTATTGGACATTTAAGCTAGTTTTTCACATCTCTTTTATAATTGCCTCAGGATAACTTCCTAGGAGTTATATCCACGTAGGAAGTTTGCAAAGTTGCGAAGTTTCTGATACATATTGTTATATACTGCCTTCCAGAAAACAATGTGTATCCTTGCCAACATTAGATTATATGATTTCTTAAACCTCCATCAATTTAATAACTCACTTGCCTGTTTTAGTATAATTTAATTTATATTTCCTAGATTATGACTGAGGTTGAAAATCGCTTCGTTTGCATTAACTTATTTAATACAATTCCTACTGACACCTTTATTTTTTGTTCAATTTTCTTGCATTGGGAAATTTCAAACATGTACAAATATAGAAAATAACACAATGTGTATCTATTCCTTGTAACCACCTACAGTTTTATTAAAATTTAACATTTTTCCATAGTTACTTCAGATTTTTTTTTTTTATAAAAGGAAACTTTACAGACACAGTAGTCTTACTTAACCTGGGTTTAGCCCTTCCTGAACCCATTTGCTCCCTCTTTACCTCCCCAGAGTTAACCAGAATCCTGAATTTGGTGTTTATATTTCCCTTGTATATTTTTTTGTGCTTTTACTTTGTATATGCATTATTAGTACACACCAAGTGTTGCTAAGGTAAATACATTTTATATATTGTATGCACCTAACTGATTTACTTACTCCCACCTTATACTCATGGTATTTTTCCATGTGGATAAATTAGCTTGTTTGTTTATTATCCTAGTGGTATATTATTCTACTCGGTGACTCTGTAATGATATCATTAACCTTATTCTTATTGATTTGATTGCCCTTAGGTTGTTTTAAGTTTTTCACTATTTCAGTGTTGCAAAAAATGTTTTTATATGTTCATTCATCTGCATATATGTAAAGGATTTCTCTAGGCCATATACTATGAATGAAATGGCTGAGTCAAAGGGTCTGTGCGTCTTAAACTTTACAGGATTTTGCCAAACTGCTTTGCAAAATGGTTGTACCAATTTATAATCTCACCATCTGTGTTAGATTTCTCCTCGCTCACCAGTACTTGGTAGAATTAAATGTAAACATTTTTTTCAGTTTAAAATGGTATCTAATAATTTAAATTTATCTGTTCCTGATTAAAATAGGGTAAAGAATATTTTCTTCTTTTTTAGAAAAATTTTTAACGTTTATTTATTTTTGAGAGAGAGAGAGAGTGTGGGGAAGGGACAGAGAGAGAGGGAGATACAGAATTGGAAGCAGGCTCCAGGCTCTGTTAACCGACTGAGCCACCCAGGCATCCCTCTTCTTTACTGGTTAATTTTTCTGTGAATTATATACTTATTTGCTGTGCATTTTTGGTTTAGTCATTTGCCCTTTTTTAGCTCACTTTTAGAAATTATCTATTAATTCTGGAAACAAATATTTTGCTGTATATATGTTGTAGATAGCTTCTACTTTGTGACTTTGTTTTTTCCTTTTTTGTTTTTTTAATGTTTATTTATTTTTGAGAGACAGAGAGACAGAGTGTGAGCAGGGGAGGGGCAGAGAGAGAGGGAGACACAGAATCTGAAGCAGGCTCCAGGCTCTGAGCTGTCAGCACAGAGCCTGAAGCGAGGCTCCAACTCATGAACCACGAGATCATGACCTGAGCCGAAGTTGGACGCTTAACCAACTGAGCCACCCAGGCGCCTGTGTTTGTCTGTTTTTCAATTGTAGTATAGTTGACCTGTGACTGTTCTTTGAACTTTGTTTATGCTGTCTTTGTTGAGCCAATATTAACAATTATGATGAAGTCATATTATCAATATTTCTCTTTACAGTGTGTGCTTTTGGGTGTCCTGTTTAAGAAATTGTGTCTTACTCTCAGGTCATAAGTATACCCTTCTTTATTTTTTTTTCTTTAAGTAGCAATGGTTTGCTTTTCACATTTAGACCTTTGCTATACTTGGATTTATCTTTGTTAATGGGTTAAGCTCAGGGTGTAATATTCTATCTTTTTCATATGGATAACCAATTCATTGTATCTATCATGTTAATCCTTTCTCCACTGGTTTTAAAATACTTTCTCTGACTTACTATTTCCATACATGTCAGGGTCTGTTTCTGAACTCTATTTCACTGGTCCATCATCTTTTTAAAGAAAAAAACATTTTAACAGTGGTATAACACCTTCATTACAATTGTGATAGAAGTGTTGATTTCTAGGAGCATAAATTTCTCCTCCTTGATCTTCATTATTATCTTAGTTTTTCTTGGTCCTTTACAAGGACATGGGAGTTTCAGGACCATCTTGCAAGTTCCGCACAAAAACAGAACAAAACAAAGCAAAAAACAACCCTGTCATGACTTTATTGAAATTGTTCTGTCCATTTTATTGTTGGTGGAGGTTTGGTGTCTTTATAATATTGAGCTTTCCCATTCTTACCATGACATAGCTCTGCCTTTATTTAGGTCTCATTATGAGACATGGTAATATTTTATAGTCTTCCCAATAAATATCCTGAGTCTTCATCTAGGTATATTCAAAGGTACTCTTATAGGTTTATTGTTGTTGGAATTGTGAAAGAAATCTTTTTTTTTTTTTTTTTTTTTTTTATNTTGCTGATGCCTGGAGATAATACTGATTTTTGCATTTTGCTATTACATTCAACAGACTTGCTAAACCTTATTATTATTCTATTAATATGCCTATTGGTTCTCTTGGGATTTCTATGCAGATAGTTATTTGCCTGTGAATGTGAATAGTGCTTAAGTTTATATACATCTTACTTCATGGTGTGGTCATTCTGCTTTGACCTTGAATTCAATGCTGAATAAAAGGAGTGCAGCAAGTTTTGTTCCTGGTTGACTGGGATTTCCTTGAAGGTTTCATTGTTAGGACTGACATTTGCTATTAACATTTGATAGATGCCTCTCAGATTAAGAAAATGTCCTTCTATTTCTACCAGCAAAGAATTTTTCTGTCTGTTTTGATTTTTAATCATGAATCATGTTTACGTTTTGCTGTCTTTTTTCTGAATCTTTTGAGATTCCTAAATTTTTTTAAACTGTTGATAGAATATGGTTGAAGTGATTCTACCAATGTTGATTCATCCTCAAATTTATGGAAAACCACCACTGTTATTGTTGTGTCAGAATAAACTAATAAACCATTTTAATCAAGCTTTAAAAATAGTTTTCTATTCCAAAATTATAAAAAATCCATTTACATTTATACTTTTAGTCCTTTTATAATTTGGGTGCCATTTTTTTTAGATTTAATTATCCATCTGAAATTTCAATTCACCTGAAAGTTTTGTTGGTGAAGAGTGAAATATTTTATAAGCATACACATCTTTTTCATAATCCATCAAGTTGATCATATCATTTATTTCCTTTCATAATTTATCAGAGTAGTTGATAAATTATTTTAGTTTTTCAGTTGTTGAAACATTGAAATTTTGGGATGAAAGTTGGTTTTCAAGGATTAGAATAGTTCTGATGCTTTACTGCATTTAAGACGTCATTACTTTATTGAAAATGTTTAGGGGCGCCTGGGTGGCTCAGTGCGTTAAGTATTCGACTTCAGCTCAGGTCGTGATCTCACAGTTCATGAGCTCGAGCCTCGTGTCAGGCTCTGTGTTGACAGCTCAGAACCTGGGCTCTGCTTTGGATTCTTTGTCTCCCTCTTTCTCTGCCCCTCTCCCACTTTCACAGTCTCTCTGTCACTCTCAAAAATAAACAAAACATTTAAAAAAAGAAAATGTTTACATTTGTATTCGTAAGTAAAATTTATCAGTTTTGTGAGCCAATTTAGTCAATTTTGAAATCAAGCGTTGCTGTATTTTTTTAACCTAAAAGGAATTGGAAAGATTTACAAATGTTTACATTATCTGAAAGATTTATACAGAAGAGCAACTATCTCCTGAAAAACTGGAAGAGTATACTTATGTAACAATTTTGGTTTTGTTTTGCTGTTGGACATTGATGTTCTCAGAGGTAGTTTTTGATAAACTTAATTTTTTTTGTTTATCCCTCTCTGGGATTAGTTTACTTACAGTTCTATTATGCTATTTTGTTAATCTTTTTGGTTTAAAATCGATATGTATATATAAATATTGGTAACATAAATATAAAATTATATAAAATGTGGTATAGAAAATACTGTAAAACCTTGGATTGCAAGAAACTTGTTCTGCAAATGTTCCTCAAGACAAGCAAACACTTCAAATAAATTTTACCTTGATAAACAAGTGACGTCTTGCAATATGAGTAGTATGTGATGCCAATGTCACATGATCACAACTGAGCCAATGGTTCTTGTCATTTGCTTTGAGATATAAGTGCTTTGGATTATAAGCATGTTTCCAGAACAAATTATGCTGGCAAACCAAGGCTTTACTATACATACATTTTCTAAAATATCATCCATATGAATTATCCCTGGTTTTAATCATACCACTTGTATTTGTGTTCCTTTAGAATTTAAGCATCAGTTTTGTCTATGGTATAACTTCCATGTCAGTGGTTCTGTCTTTTCTCTAATTTTATTTTGATTATTTCGTTTTGTTTGTATGGATTTCTCTCTTTCCTTGCTTGACAGCTTTGCCTTTATTCCCCACAAAAAAAGCTAGTACTTTGATTTTTACTTATTGAATTACTATTTTTCTGCTCTCTACATTATTAATTTTTAGTTCAATAATCTCTAACTTCCAAATATGTTTATTTTACTGTGTTTATGATGACTTCTTGAGGCAAATAATTCATTTTAGTTTTTACTTATTTGATAATGAAAGCAATTAATGCTATGAATTTGCCTCAGATTACTGCTTCTGTTCCAATTCTTCAATTTTATATGAAACATCATTATTATTTAAATGATCTGAACTTATAGTTTTACATGAGCATTTTCTGCACTTTTTTAAAGATGGGGAACTCAGTCCCCAAGTCCTGGATTTAGTATTTTGTTTTGTTTGTTGGGAGGAGGAAGTGTTGCTTATATTTTTACTATTGAATTCACATATTACTGCATTTATCCATGGCAAGGTAGTTCCTATGTAATGTGTGCGTGTGTAAGAAGTCAATGAGATAATCTTTGTATTGACAAATTATTAGCTCTTTTAATAAAATATACCAAGAACACTGACAAAGAATATTTATTTCAGTATTTTTCTATTATGCTCATGTTATCAATTATGATATTAATGTATTTTCCACCATATTTTATTATGTCCTGCTTGATCGGTAAAAGACTGAGAGGAATATTAAAATCTCCCAATTTTGGAGAGATGCTGGTCAAAGGATACAAAGTTATGGTTATCTAAGGAGATGTCTAGAGATCTAAGGTACATGGTGAATATAGTTAATAATACTACTGAATATTGAAAATTCGCAAAGAGTAGATTTCAGGAGTACTTATCACACAAAACGGAAGCTGTGAAGAGGTGATACGCTAAGTAGTTTGACTATTGTAATCATTTCAGTATGTATATGCATGTACATCATGTTTCATACTTCAAATACATATAATTTTAATTTAAATATAAAAAATACAAATTACAAAGTGTATAAAAGTTTTGGACTAGTTGTCGCGTCCAAAATTAACAACAAAATTAATTAACAACAAAATCTCCTGTTTTATTGTGTCAATTTCCTGTAGTATCACCAGAATTTTGTGCTAAGTAGTGTTATGAAAATAACATATGCACATGGTAACAAAAGAAAATTAGAAGATGCCAATTAATTTAAAACATGTTAGTTTCCCTTCTGTTAAGGTACATCCATTAGCAGTTCCTTAAATATTCTTCCAGAAGCATTCTGTGCATACTTTTTCACCTTGGTAGAAATAGATAACTCTTAATAAAAAGAGGTGTCTATATAAAATCTTTTGTACATATTTTTTCTCATTTACCAACTGTATATCTAAGAGACCTTTCCATTTCAACACATAAATATCTGTCTGAATAGATTTTAATGTAAAAATGTACCATAATTATTTAAAGCTAATTTATACTTTGGAGTATTTAGGCTGCCTCCAGCTGTTTATTATTATAAATATATTTTTGCAATCAAAAACCTTGTGTGTACACTGGAGTCTACTGATGGGTCAAAACCTAGAACTGGAATATTTGCATACATTTAAAATTGTGTGACATTGATGGATTATACTTCAAGTAATTATTATGATTTTAACTTACAACCAACAGTGGGTAAGTGTTGGTTTCACATTTTTACTGTCACTTGGTATTACTAAACTTTTACGTATTTGTGACTTAGAACCACAGTTGATTATTATCTATCATGGTTCTGAGGGTTGACTCAGCTCAGCTATGTCATTGTCACTTAGATTCTGTCATGTGGTGGCAGTCAGTTGACATCTGGACTGGAGTCATCTGAAAGTTTGGGTGGATTGGACATCTAGGATGCCTTATTCACATGGAGGCTCATTCAAGGCTGTCCACCAGAGTGGACAATCCCATGTGGCTTGGGATTTTCACAACACAAGGGCTGTGTTCTCATAGGGAATGTTCCAAGAACCAGTATGTCAAGAGCCAGAAAACAGCCAGGTGAGTGAAGGGCCACACTCTGGAAGAAGCACAGTATAATTTCCACCATATCTTATTGGTCAAAATGGTCCCTACACCTTCATTTTTGAATGAAGTCATCTTTGTAACTTTAGGTCAAAATTCATTCACTTATATTCATATGTACAGAAATAGAAATTCATTCATATATATAATTCATACATAAATGAATTCAGTCATTCATTCAGTCATTCATATATAAATAAAAGTAATGCTTTTCCCCTTTCCCTATTAATAGAAATAGAACCAGTTTTGCTTATTTTTTTCTCAGTTCTATTTTTTCTTGGGTTAACAACACTGTTTTTGAAAGTAATAAATTACATTTGCTTTACTTTAATTCAGATTTTCCCCATTAGGCTAACCTTCACCCATCTTACTTTGCTTTCTGAATTTGAAATGAAATGTAGATTAGTGCTTTTGCTTAACTTCCCAAATCATTTTTTGGAACGATTGGGGTGACTTATGTGATATCAGTAGACCTCTTAATTGAATGTTAAGGAAGGCAGTTCCTACTGGCACGGAGACCTCCAGCTTCATTGAGAAGCATTCAATTAGATGAAAAACAGATGCTTATTTTTGTCTTATAAACCTCAATGCAGGTTATGTGGTAATTACTTCGAAGAGCAGGATAACAATTTATGTAATCAGCAGGACCCTATAATTACTAATGCATAATTTCTAAACAGCATTTAGCAAAATGAGGCCCATACATACACTTTGTAATGAAAAAGACGTGTTTGACACCACACTAAATTAAATTAAAAATTTGCATATTTTCTTCCAGGAAATGCACTAGCTTCATCTGCTTTATTTTGCTTCACTAATCCCTGTCTACTTTTAGCTCTGTTATAGGATCATGGAAATGCTGAATCACAATGATGGCTGAATGAGAGCATAAGGATGAGGCATAGAGAGAGCCCTCCTTCTCTGCTGTCTAGGATTATATAACATAATTCTGAGAGATTATTTGGAACACTACATCTAGGCAACTTGTTTCCATGGAGAGTTTAATATGAAGGTCCTACAATCACTTAATTTAGAATGTAAGTGCTGGCAGAAAACTTAAAAATTACCTCTGCTTCTCGGAGGCCGAGTAAAATGATGCAACTTTTGTAACGTCAAGCAGTTGTCAGTAGGAGTAAAATTATTCATTCAGTTAGTCTCAGTCCTATGTGGAATCCAGTCCACTCTCCTGATTAAATCACATAGAGTTGATGTTGCACAAACCACATGTTGCATTAGCCCCCGGGATGTCAAACAGTTCTGCAATAAGTCTTTTGAAATGTACATGTACATTGACATTGCTGGTAGGCTTTTAATAGTAGTCGATATAAATAGTAGTGGTAGTAAATGGCAGTAGTAGTAGCTATGACATCGGAAGGTAATTTAAGTTCTACATATTAAGAAAGTTGAGCACTTGTTATTTACCATTTCCTTCTGAAAGACCATCAATGAAATTGCACAGCTTGATAAATTCTTACCTGCAATTCCTGAAGTCATGTCAAGAGGATTACCAGTCTCTTCCTCAAAGCTCTGGACCTGAGACACCAAAATATATCAATCTCATTAGAAATGTTTTCATAATAAATTCACTTCATTTATTTAATCAACATATAATGAGTGCCTACTGGCTACTGCTAAGAGGATTAACTATGATTTCTAAACTCAAAGAGCTTACACTCTCCTCCAGGCAGGATAAAGATTCAAAGAACTAAAGCTGATCAGGAGAGGGAAATGGGTGGGAAGAATAGAAACCCTGTCTGTAAGACCTGGCATTCGAGAGAAACAGAAATAATAATAATACTATTATTCTAGATATTTTTTGTTTGCTCCTAAAGAGCTTTAAATATATTCGGGGAATGAAAGTTATTTCCCATATTTAATTTTATTTCTCTGAGGGATTTATTTATGACTTGGTAAATTTATGGAAAGCGATTCAGAAAATTCACAACTCAGTTGCTATACAGGGCTTACATAGCTCAAAGAAAATTTGTTTTCCAAATTGATAGAGCAGAATTTATTTTTAAAGTTATTTTCAGAAATTGATAAATACACTCTAGTGGGAATAAAATTATGGGTAAAACAAAATAATAGATATTTCTTTTCAGGGCACCTGGGTGGCTCAGTCCATTGAACATCTGACTCTTGGTTTCAGCTCAGGTCATGATCTCAGGGTTTATGAGATCATGCCCTGAATGCCCAGCATGGAGCCTGCTTGAGTTTCTCTCTCTCCCTCTGCCTCTGTTCCTCCCTTGCTCATGTGTGCTTTCTCTCTCTCTCAAAAAAAAAATATTTCTTTAAAAGTAATAATATAGAGTACTATAGAAACTTGATTTAAAAAGTTAAAGAAGGTAAGAAAACAGTTACTGTTAATATTTTGGAGTTCGTTTTTGCAGGTTTCGTTTTTAATATGATGTTTTTGGATATCCTTATGTAATCAAAAATTTTCACTCAGAATTTAGAAGGGGAGCTTATTTCCCCACATTGTGTAATTCCTTTGAAAACACCAGTTTTGAAGACTTTACAATAGACCATATTTTGAAGGTACATTAATTTACTTAATGGTTCTCCTAATGTTTGAATGTTTTTTAAATTTTGCAAATAGAAGTAATGGTGAGATGAGTATCCTTGTACCTAAATCTTCTTCATGTCATATTATTCAATTGGACTCATATCTGAATAGTGAAAACTGAATCAAAGGACATTTAAACATTGTAGTACATGTGGCCCGAAAGGACCTTTAACTCAGGAATAAACAGAAAACCATGAGGCTACAACTCAGCAAAGTAAGAAGAACTATTTATTCCCTGCTTTTAATCCTTTATCTGTTTTTTTTAAAGTTGTTTTATACTTAAGATTAATTAGACATATTTCTTAACATTACTCTAATTGGTTTTGTCACTCAAACCAGCGTGCACCATATACACGTACCATGGACATTTTCAAGTATAATAAGAAAATTCTTCTGCTGCGATCATCATCAGGGAGAAAAGTTCACTTCGTGCAATGTAAAGCACATGTTCATCTAGGGAAAAACAACCCCCAGACAACAAAATCTCAACAATGTAAAATGCAAACCAGGTGTATTCCTGGGTTAGTCACCCTGAGCCAAACTTATTAATAAATTTTTAAAAATTAAAAATAAAGAACTAGTTATAAACTTTGGAAACATTTTCCACCTAATCAGGATGCCAACTGGCATTGTTTCATAATAGGGACATTGTTGCTCACATTTAGTTCTAGAGAGCAGGATCTCTGAATGGAAACGAGAGGAAAATTAAATATGTTTTATAGTGGATGTAAAGAAGCATCCTACCTTGACTTTACAATTGCAGATGCTTCATTAGTATTAAATTCTCTTAATATGTTTGGGAATTTAAAAAGAAAGGAACAGACTCAGTTTTACTAAGTAAAATTAAACAAAAAATATGTTGATTTTTGCACTAAAAAATCTATGCGCAATTTTGTTGGAATCATAGTTTTGAAAAGTGAGCCAAATATTGTCAAATTCAGCCTGTAAGTAGGACTTCAGGGAGAGCATCATAGATCGATCTGAAGGCAATTTTGGCCAATCACGGTTGAAATTATGATAGCTAGATATTTAAGTACATTGGCTCATGTTTTAAATGCCATGAAAATCTGCCAATTTCACACATATTTTTCATTTCTTGTAATTGGATTTTTAAATTTGCCATTAAAAAATGACTATTAAATCTGGCCTTAGTTCCTGTTTAAGATGCAACATACCAAGCTTCATTTACTCATCCACTGGTGTTGAATGAAACAAATATTTTTTTCCCAGTCTGTGATGAGGACATAATATTTTAGGTATACTTTTTAGAAAAACAAAATTCAAGTAGTAAGTTTCCTTTATATCACTTTTGGGGGCTCTCTGCCTTGGATACATATATAGCCTGTCATACACATGAATCTGGGCAAATGTTAAAGAAAGACCATGGACAAAGTTGGTTATGAAGTTCAAATGCATATTCTGTTTTATGCCAGCCAGACTAAATTAAAATCATCAAATATTTTTAATGCTAATTTAATCACTCACAAATGTTTACTGAGTACTTACTCTGTGCCTAAAATTATATGAGCTTGGGGTACCTGGGTAGCTCAGTTGGTTGACTCTTGCTTTCAGCTCAGGTTATGATCTCATGGTTCATGGGATTGGCCTCTCACTCATAGCAATGAGCCTGCTTGGGATTCTCTTACCGCTCTCTCTGCCCATCTCCCACTTAAGCTTGTTCTCTGTCTCTCTCAAAATGAATAAACTTAAAAAATAAAATAAAAATAAATTTCTTTAAAAAAACAAAGAAACAGGGGCACCTGGATGGCTGGGTTGGTTGAGGGAACGACTCCAGCTCAGTCATGATCTCGTGGTTCATGAGTTTGAGCCACACCTCTGGCTCTGTGCTGAAAGCTCAGAGCCTGGAACCTGCTTTGGATCTTTTGTCTCTGTATCTCTCTGTCCCTCCCCTATTCATGCCTATCTCTTTCTCTCACAAAAATAAATGAACATTAAAAAAAAAAAACCAAAGAAAGAAACAAACAAAAAGCATATGGACTTATATTCTTTTATTTTGGTGTCTGAGTGCCTTCTCACCTCCATACATACTACCAGAGAGCTTTTCCTTAAATAATTGTTATTTAAGAATATTTGAAAGTGTACCATGCAAGATCTGACATTCTTTTCTAGATCCTTTTCTTTTAATTTTTTAAAAAAATGGTTTATTTATTTCTGAGAGAGAGAGAGAGAGAGAGGCAGCGTGAGCAGAGGAGGGTCAGAGAGAGAGAGAGAGAGAGGGAGATACAGAATCCAAAGCAGGCTCCAGGCTCTAAGCTGGTTGTCAGCACAGAGCCCAACACGGGACTTGAACCCATGAACCGTGAGATCATGACCTGAGCCGAAGTCGGACGCTTAACCGACTGAGCCACCCAGGCGTCCCTCTAGATCCTTTTTATTCTGAATGTAATGTTTATCTCTCCCTGTCCTCTCACATATAGATGGCATCCAATGGACGTTATTTTCCATTGGATGAAATTTCTTGTTTGGATCCTAAGTAATATAGCAGACTGACAAATGGATTGCAGATTTTCTTAATATTTATGTCACTGTAAGTAGTAGCTTGATAATTAAATAATCTTTGCAAGATTGAATTAAAAGAAAATTTTTCTTAGCGCTACCTCAGTTTATCTTCAAATCAGGGTACTAGATTAAAGTCTGCTTTTTTATCCATTTACAGTTTTTATTTATTTGTAGGCTATTGGTTTACATTCAGATAAATATTTTAAGGCTCGTATTTTTTAATATTTTAAGGTTCTCAAAATAATTTTTTGACATAAGACATGTATACACATAAACATATATACATAGATATTAGGATCATTAACAGCTACATATTTTGGAGCAATTTTTATATACTTTTGGCATAGGTAAGTCTACCAATAGGCATATGCACCTAATTCCTCTTCTTCTTTTAAGGTTATGGGTAAGCCTTACTTCCTGCAAGTTCGTTGATCCTCTCAGCCCCTTGGCTGGTTAACAACCTATCTTCCTGGCGTGCCTGGGTGGCTCAGTCAGTTAAGCATCTGACTTCAGCTCAGGTCATGGCTTCATAGTTCATGAATTTGGGCCCCGCATTGGGCTCTGTGTTGACAGCTCAGAGCCTGGAGCCCGCTTGGGATTTCCTGTCTCCCTCTCTCTCTGCCCCTCCCCTGCTCATGTTCTCTCCCTCCTTCTCTCTCTCTCTCTCTCGCAAAACTAAATTAACATTAAAAAAAAAAGAACCTATCTTTTTGCTCCACAAATGTCCTAAACACGTCTAGAGTGATATGAAAGTTTACCAGTAGAGCTGTCACTCTCCCTGCATATCACTGGTCCCTGTGCCTGTCCCTGCCACCACACCGACATTCCCTTGCTGGCAGGCTTGCACCCCAGAGACTATCAGACTGTCAGGCTTACAGAGGGCTCACAGGAAAGGTGGCTCCACCTTGGGGTTCACATATAAATATCCTGCCCCGCTTCTGGATAATTACATCAGGGAAAAAATTTTTGCTCTTTTGTATTTCCTCTGTCATAATATTAAAGAATAGAGAAATGTGTGAAAAGATGTATATATTTTTTTAAAAGACTGAGAAGTGCAAGTGGGGGTGTCATCTAAGTGAGGGTGAAAATTAGCATGAGTGAGTGAAGGGGAAGATGAAAGGGCAGATTGTGAAATATGTGAATATAGATATACATAATGTGTGTGCACATAGACACACACACATGTATGTATATAGGACAAAATATCTTTTATTTACTGACATTCCTTAGCCCTTCTCCCAGTCAAGAAAGAGAAGTCTGAAGGGTTACTGGGCTCTGACCCTGGGTAGATGGGAAATAAACAGTGTGGAGAGGAAACCAAGCAGGCAGTGTGAAGAGGCACACGTGAGGAAAGAGTCTGTAAAAAGTTTAATCTTTTCCACATCACATGTTTCACGCCTGTGTGTTAAGGACAAAATATATCGTGATCAGTCTGCATAAGACATGGTGAAAAGGATGAAAGTAAGCAGGCACTGATGCGTGAACTTCAGTCAAGCCACAGGACCCACGCTAAGAGGCTCTGTGCTGCGGTGCAATCCAGGGAGAACCCAACAGTGAGACTACTACCGCTACATCTCAAATGCATTGATACTTTTCCTGAGTTGCCTCTTGGTGGCATAGAATGAGACTGATGACGCCAACAGCGTGGGCATCAGAAAAAGGTGGGGCCAGCCCCAGAAATGTGTAGTGGCATAGGAATGAGGTTGGTGCTAAGAGTTCTTGGTGCAGAGTTGTGAGTTTATATGTGTGAAATGGATGGAGGTCAATTAATGTGAATTTGATAAACTCCAAAGCAAACAAACAAATAAAATATTAGTCCTGTAAAATCAAAACCAAACCCGGGTCCCCCCTTCTTTGTCTAAGGCCCTGCATTGGGCGTCATGGGGGAAATACTTCCAAGGCACATCTCCTTGAGGACGTGGTGGTCAAGGAGCTGACAGACTAGCAAGGGAGATGCCATTGAAACACATGTACAGTCTCTTCCTTACAAGCTCTCCCTGCCAAAGCTGTTAGTATACAGAGTGGATGGGTGGACGGGTTTCACTGAGTGGGAAGTACCTGAACTGTCCCTCAAAGACCACTGGTGAAACAAGGAAAGTTAGAGAGAGGATGGAAGCATGCTAGAATGACCTTAAATGTTTTAGACTAAAAACAGGAATTTGGAACAATAAGATATGAAGCTGAGGGGCTGAAAGGTAAAGGCGTTAACTGAGGGTAGAAGGCAGAAGATGCCTTGGGAATGGTCATTTCTCTTAGAAGTTGAGTGTGGAGGTACAACACTGACCTCTTCCATTTCAAAGGAGTCTGGTACTCGGCCTGCAAGACGAGAGAAGCTCTTGAGCTTGTTAGCTTGAATCAAGTTCACCTTTTGAGTTCTGTCCTTGACTGACCCCTCATACAGATAGGAAGGAGGAGCCCTCTTGGCCAGTGTGGATGAGCGAGGCCATTGCTTGCTCAGAAGAGCTTGGGGAGAGTGACAAGGTACCAAGTCACCGCATGCTTGGAGAGACAAGTGTTCTGCTGAAGGACACAAATGACTTTGGTCTTGGTGGTTTGTCACAGTTGGTAATTCTGCTCCACATTTTCCCGATTTTGCAGAGGTGATGGAAAATTTGCCCCTCTTCTTCAAGAACTCTGACAGTTCTGAGCTACCATCCTTCCCAATAGTCTGCTTTGAAGCTCTCCTGGAAAGTCCACCCATTCTTCTTCCATGTTCTTTGGCCTCACTCACTGAGGTCCCTTGCACATTTCCCCCTCCATCTTTCTCTTCTGCATTGTTCTGCAGGATGTTAACATCATTCAGCAAAGATGAGAAGGCATTGGCTACATGGTCCAGGATCTCTAGTTGTCGGAAGCGACCTGAACGAAGGAACACACAATTTTTAGACTGGGTCTTTTCAGTGAAACTGCATGAATGTAGTCAAAACTGAAGAGGTTGGTAACACGTGTGATTTTCAAGATGGGAAGGACTTAACCTCTTGAAACTCAAATTTTTCTCAGTACATGCCACTGGTTATTATGGCAGTGATTCCTCAACGTAAGAAGATGCCATTGTGTCTTGGGGATAGCTAATACATTTTATATTTAGTTAAATATGCCTAGGTATATACATTCATATATGCCTGTAGTTTCTGTGTGTAAATCCATAAAAACTACAGGCAAGGATCAACCTTAATCTAATGTTGTGTATTAAACTAAAGGTTAAAGAGTGAAACTAGCTTTTTCATGTGAGGTGAACTTGAGAATTCTTCCACAGCTTTAGGTGGCAGTTACCATAATTGTCACCTCCATTATCTCCACCTATCCTGTCACCTACAGTGTGCAAAGATCATGGAATAAGGAGTCAGAAGGCCTGGATCCATATCCCAGTTCAACCAATCACTGGGAGTGTGATGTCGGAGTAAATTAATTAATTTAATAAGAGCTATAAATATGCAAGACTCCGGAAGACAATATACTGTTCTCAGTTGTCCAAGAGAAGATAGCCATTAATGTGAAAATCCATTTGTCTTTTCAAATGAACCAGCTCCTCAACTTGTAAGTCTTCCTGGATGGTGCATGTAGGCAATGTGTAATTATTGACTTAATTATCATATGGAAGAGACCTAGTGTGGCCAGGGCAATTTGAGGACACATTGCCACTTTAAAAGAAAATGGTGAAGAATAGTCTTGGTTGTCTCTAGATAATAAAACCAAAAAGATGGAAAAGAAAGATTTTGTTTATATTACACAACCTTTTCTCAACCTCAGGGTTGATAGTATGCAGGGTTGCACAGCTCAGCAATGCTCAAAGGCCTTGTTGGTGAGTAACAATCCTTTGTTCTGTTGCTTACACCCTCAGGGCTACTGACTCTCCCTGGAGCACATCCTTGCATCTATCTGCTCCCCTAACCTGAAAGGGAAAGATATTGACTATTGATCCTTCTACTTTAAAAAATGTGATGGGCTTTTCACAGAGGATTATGATATTCTTTCAAGACCTAAAGGAACTCTTGGGTTCTGGATATTTTCAGAAGCATTCCAATTATATTTTTCCTCTAAATTCAGCTTTAATTGAAACTAAATCTTTCTTTGTGAGCCCAAGGGTATGACTGAATCATAATTCTATTTTTATGATTATCATCCATCCATCCTACAGCAGATTTTTATACTTGGACTAGGAATCTATCCATTTAACTGGGTAAGTCAATTCAGAGAACAGAGTCTTGTAGTGCTGGATGAGTGGGTGTTTTGTGTTTTGTTTGTTTGCTTTGCCTTTGGTAGATTGAACAATGAATCAGTTGATTCTCATCCCTTCAAGTTTGAGCCTTTTTTATTGACGTTGAATAAGATACTTTTCCCTTCTGTTTTTAGAGCAACCAACTAATTTTATTTTTGTTTCTTTTACATTCATCCTTCTCGGCTTTCTTGAATCAAAAGTGTACTGGTAAGTGTTGAGTGAAAATGGTTAGGGTGTGTAATTAGCACAGTGTTGAGTGGTGGAAATTAGAGTGGACATAATCACAGAAGACCAGCTCCCGGGTCTTCCATAATCTATGTGTCAATTTCATCTATAAAATGTTTACCGCTCAAGTCAAACACCCCTCAAATATTGATAAGAGTTATTGTCTCCAAATTGATCAAAGAACTTGCATCTCCCTATGGCTTGGAGGAGGAGACAACAAAGAACGATACTAATTTCTTCCAAAAGGTAAAGAAACATCGCATAGCAACATCTTTAGGGACACCTCCTCTTTTTAAAAAAATTGCATTGCTGAAATTTTGAGATGCATTTCACCCACATGAAATTGGGTGAAACAGACACTAAAATGAAAAATCTAAGATATTTGTTTGAGAAAAACACTTTATCTCACTTGACTTTCATGGATTTATTTAAAGAACTTATTTCAGAAATGGCATTTTGGCATTTTCTCCAGTCCAGGATTCTACAAACTCTATCCCATGGAGGAGATGTTCTTTAACACTCCTCCAAGAGGGATTTTATATTTAAATGATTTTGAAAAGTCTGCACTGCATCCTCTCTGGGAGACTGAGAGTGTACTTGAGCTTATTAAACAAATTCTGGAGTAAATAAACCTGTTTAACTGCAAGGCATCTTTCCCCAAAATTATTTGAGCACAGAACACACACTCCAACAGCATCCTAGTAATATCCCAGAGAAAATTCCATTGACCACCAGTTGGGGAAAAATAGCAGCATGCATGATAACTAAGCGGTTTAGGTATAGTTAATCCACAGATCTAGAGGTCTGATAGCTTATAGCCTACCACTAATGGCTCATGGTAGAAGAAGCACCATTCTAAACCTCATAGATGAGGAAATTAAGGTTTTACCTTAAGCTTCATCAGATCCTGGTTTCTCTGCCTCCCGCGTATGTGGCTATGGTATATATTAGTGCTTTTCACTGCTAGTGCATTTTCTTTCTTCTGGACGTATGTTAGGATTGCACACTCTCAGCCCTTTGGAGTTAAGTGTGGCCATGTGACTGATTTTGGACAATGAAATCAGTGGGCAAATTCTGAGCGGAAAGAGGTAAGAGTCAAGTGTGATTCTCCATTTCCACCTTTTCTCTGTCATTGTGACAAGAGACTTTCAGGCGGTGGGGTCAAGTCCACCAATGAAGGCAACATGGAACAGATCTTTCCCCCAAGCATGCACATGAAGCCAATGCAGACACGTAGAGTGATCAACATGTACACATTTCTGCTCTAAGCCACTGCAATATTGGGGTTATTGTCACTACACATATATTCCAAATCGTCCCTCCTAATACTGTGGCTCACCTGACCACCACCCCCATTGCCAAGATTCACAAGCCACGCAGTCCCCACTTACCATACAGGTCCGGGTTCTCAAGGTCCATTCGCTGCTTTTGAGCTTCAAGAAAAACCTGGTTGTTGATTCCTCTGGCTGCTGAACCAGAACCCAAGAATCTGGCTGGGATTTGGGTGCAGATGTCTGGCTCCTCTGCACCAAACCCCAGATCCAAGAGAATCTCCACTGGATCTTTTTCCCAAAATTCCAGCCATTCAGGAATGCTGTGGTAAAAAGATGAATATCTTTATCCAGTAACAGTTCATTTAACAAGACCCATTTTTTTTTCTAGTCACCTCACCCACCCAATCTTCTAGAAATTGAGTGGAAGAGGAATCTAAATAGGCAAATAGATGGCGCATTGATGAGCGCTCACATGTACTCACTTAAAAGACAGCCCATCAAACCCATTCAGGGACTGCTTGACTGTACTTTCTATGCAAGACCAAAGAGTTTAATTATCTGACTTTCTATTTCATAGTAAGCGAATGTTAAGTTAGATAGAGCAGGAATATGGTGGGACAGAAACCAGAAGTGATGCACTGATAACCACAAAGAAATGGTAGTTCATGGCAATATGAAACAAAAAACAAACAAACAAAAAAAAAACAAAGCTGTGAACAGTAGAACTCAAAAAAGGATGTTTTTAACGAGAATCAGTCTGCGGGTGCCCTCAGGTACACATATCTTTTGAGGATATCATTAAACGTAGGCTCCAAGGACCGATCTTTACAAATAATGATTTTTAGTCCCTAAGTATTATTAAAAAATGTTCTGTATTTTTTTTTTNACTCAGCTTTGGCACTTAAAATTATAAACTTCAGTTTTCTGGAAATTATATTTATGTATACCAACTAGTTTCCAATCACTGACCTTCTGGGTAACCGTGCTGTTGACCTTTTGAAAACTGATGGGTTATATAGGAAGCAGAACTTCTGAGGAGGTTTTCCTAGGTTTGTCTGGTTCTTTTGTTGCAGGTTTCTGTTTGTCTCTACTTTACATGCAACACCGAGGAGCTTATTTGAGATAGTTTGGATGATTTACTTTCATGACTTCATCATTTAAATTGGATTAATTACAATTCATGTATTTAGCCATTCACACATTTAACAACAGCCACCTGTAGTCTCACTGGGCAGGCCCACTTACCACACATTACCCAACATCACGTTCACACTTTCTTATGTGACAGAGAGCTGGTGCTTTGCCTCATGATTCGATCAAGGAAAAAAGATAAGCCAAAACTCTTATTGTGGGGCTTAAATGGCTCAGCTGGGATATCTTAATCACTGGAAAGAACTGAAGAACTCGGGATACCAATCACTTGATACGCCCAAATAGAAAAGATTCAAGGGAGAAAAAAATTCTTGGGAGAAATCTAAATCCATACCTTATGAAAGATTTAGTCTGTTATCCTATGGTCCCGTTGTACAAATTTTTATCCCATTTATACAAATATTAATTGAACATCTGTCATGTTCCAGGCTCTCTGCTAGGCACCCAACGTGCAAAAAGGATCAAAGACATAGTTCTGCCTTCTAAAGGCTCACAATCTCATGTGCAAGAATGCATTTATTGATTTGTCACTAAACATTTTTAATATCATTAACTCTTCTTATTTACATTTAATTATGTAAGACAATTGTCAAAAAGTATATTACACATAAAGCTTTCTTTCCCCTTGACCATTACCCCCACCAATCCTGACTCCCTTGCTACTGAATTTATATGTGTCCTTCCAGATATTTTTCTATATTTCATAGATGCCTTATAGTTTCACTTGTTTGATTTATAAATAGCAGCATACTCTATGTATCTTTCTTTTATAAATAGCAGCATACTCTATGTATCTTTCTGCATCTTGCTTTTTCCCCCTCAAAAATATGACTTGAAGTTCATTCTAAGTTAGTATATATAGTTCTTTCTGCCTATTCCTTTTATCACTGTATAGAATTCTATAAAATGGGTGGACCATTTATAAAATGTTGGACCATTTCCCCATTGACAGACACTTAGCTCAATCTCCCTGACTCTCCTTGACATCCTTCTTACGAATTGGAGTTTTGACATCCTTCATTCATTCTCTCATCCATTCATTCAACGAGTTATTTCCCAAATGCCTGTTTGTAATTTCATGAAATCCACTGCAGCACAGAAAGATTTCTCTGGATGAAAAGTTCCTTGGAAATCACATACCTTTGTGGTATACTTGCTGTAGAATGGCAAGAGTTGAAACTGGTCCCTCTGGAAAGGGTGGGAGTTTCTGAAAACGGATGCAGAGATCTACAGTTGGGAAAATACCAATGATGAGACGTGTTGATTTAGATAGTCCCCTGGGAGATCATTGTGAATCTTTCCCTTCCAGAGCAAACATTTGCATTTCCTCTTCATTTCTAATAATCCCTAATGGCCGCACCTTTGAAGAAGAGAGAGCATGCAGTGGAGAAGATGCTCCTGCTTTCAAGAGGGTTGTGTTACAGAAGGTGTGAGAATTTAAGTGTTAGGTGCCCGCTAGTGCTCATTATAAAGGTGACAGAATGTCTCACTTTTGACAGATGGCAAATCATTGGGGAACCTTTCAGGAACACAGCTAGGCTAGGCACCAACTTTCTAAAGAAGTTAAAATTATGTGATGAAAGAAGTACGGTGAGTGGTTGATGAAGTGACTCCATATTAATTCCCACAATGGTGACAGATTCCATACTGCATGGTTAACGATCTCTAAATGCTGTCTCCTGTGGCCACCCACATGCAACAGAAATCGGCTCCTCTACTACCACAAAACCCAGTGACACTCTACCCAAATGGGCCTGCACTGCAAGTCATTTGAAAGCACTTCCAAACAGAATGAGACCCTGTTATAATATAGTTCAGTTTTATATTGTTCAGATGTACCATAAGTACATCGAGCCTCAGTCATAACAGCTAATTGGCACAAAATGGGAATTTATCAAAGAATACAATGTAGATGTCAACTTTCCCAAGGAGACCAAGTGATCTTGAATTTTCATTAGTCCTTGCCCAGATTTTTTCCTTTGCCTCTTTGTTCAATTACTTCTCTGTATTATGGCTTAGAATGTGTATGTTTCTGAAAATAAAGACCCTGGCTTTAACAGATGGTTGAACTTGCTGGAAGCCCTGGAGAGAGGCAAAAGATATCCTTTCATGTATTGCCTTGCCTCAGTTTGTATTAAGTCTGCCATATTTCTTTTCCATTTGGGGTTGTAAGCATTACCTTTCTTTGTAATGCTCAGCAGAGCCACCCAGAAACTGCAGTGGCCTTGGATCCAGGAGAATCCATGTGTAGTCACAGTTCTGACCAAGCCATGAGAACAGGAGTCACTGACCTTGGCTTTCATTTTCCTCTTCAACAAAATGAGAAAGTTGCCTGAGAGATTTCTGGGGTCCTTTGTGGCTCTAAGATTCTATGAGCAGCAAAAATAATCTGCTAAGAGGAAAAAACTATGACCAAATAGAAAAATTGTGAATTGGTAGGAGTCAAAGGGATACAGTATTGAGTATTTGGTTTTCAATAGTTGGAATCATCTTGAAACATGCAAAGGTGGTTGAGGCATGGAGCAGAGTTCTCAACCTCAAAAAGCTCACTTTCTATGCCAACGGTTCTACGTGAGGGTACTTCTCAGGATCCTCTGAAGGGCTGGCAAAAACAGATTTCTGTGCTGATGCATAGGAGCACATGTACCCCAATGTTCATAGCGGCACTCTCCACAANAGCTTGAAAATGTGCAATTCTATTAAGTTCTGAGGTCATGCTGTTGCCACTGTTGAGCATTCCTTTGAGCCTAGTCTCTATTCTCATATTAAGAGACTCTCACTGCTTTCTACCTAACATTGGAAATTTTATGTGCAGTTAACCGCTGAACAACATGAGGGTTACAGGTGCTGTCCTCCACACAGTCCAAAATCCACATATAACTTTTGGTGTTTTTCAATGTTTATTTCTTTTTGTTTTTGTTTGGTTTTTTGTTTTTTGTTCTGAGAGAGAAAGAGAACAAGCATGGAGAAAGGGCAGAGGGAGAGGGACAAAAAGAATCCAAAACAGGCAACATGCTCAGGACACCCAGGCTCTATCTCATGATGGTGAGGTCACGACCTGAGCCGATATCAAGAGTCGGATGCTTAACTGACCCAGCCACTCAGGCGCCTCTCCACATATAACTTTGGACTCCCCTAAAACAGAACTACTAACAGCCTACTGTTCACTGAAAGCCTTACTGATAAGAGTCAATTAGCTCATATTTCATGTTATACATAATATATTGTGTTCTTATAATAAAATAGCCTTGAGAAAAGAAAATGTTATTAAGAAAATCAAAAGGAAGACAAAACACATTTACAGTAATGGATTGTACTTATTAAAAAAAAAATCTGCATGGTGAAGTAAGCCAGTCAGAGAAAGACAAATACCACATGATTTCATTCATATGTGGAATTTAAGAAACAAAACAAATGAACATACAAAGGAAAATT
Source organism: Crocuta crocuta (assembly GCF_008692635.1). Taxonomy (NCBI): domain Eukaryota; kingdom Metazoa; phylum Chordata; class Mammalia; order Carnivora; family Hyaenidae; genus Crocuta; species Crocuta crocuta. Next base: position 5,284,901 of record NW_027532002.1, read on the forward strand.
AGACAGATTGAACAAAACCAGACTCTTAAATGCAGAGAACAAATTGGTGGTTGCTAAAGTGGAGGTGGGTGCGGGGATGGGTGAAATAGAATTAAGAGTACACTTATCGTGACAAACACTGAGAAATGTATAGAATTGTTGAATCCTGTGTTGAAACGAGCCACTGTATGACAGTTATACTTGAATTAAAAAAAAATCCTGCATATAGGTGGACCCACACAGTTCAAAGCCATGTTGTTCAAAGGTCAACTGTATTATTGCCCAGCAAATAGCATGGTGATCACTAATATTGTCGGTGTGAGAATATGGATGCAACTATTTCATGAACAGGTCCTTCTGAAGACTTGTATTACAGTCAAATGCATTCTGTGCATATATTTTAATTAAATCCTCCCCCCAAGCCAACATTTGTTCATTTATTGTGCTCACTGCTTTAGGACATTTAAAGAACCTCTATTTCTCTCAAGACTAGTGAAGGCTTTCCAGGTGCTGTGGCCAAACCAGTGACAAAACTCCAAGATCCATGGCATTATTAAGAAGACTCCTCACTTCCATTTCTTTTATGAGAGATTCCACTGTCAGATACCAGAGTGGAGCGACACGGATGCTGCCACTTACCTCATGTACTCCGTCACGGTCATGCGCACCATCCCCTGTTCACGCACAGAAACTGCAACAAACAAAAGGGGACATGAGCTTAATTTCCTTTTATCCCACAGAAGATTTTCTAGTTCTCAGATGAATTACCATGGGATTGATTTCCATATCTGAGATTGTATGTGCATGAGGTACAAGGCATCTCGGTAGTGAACAAGACAGAATGTAATGAACAGCTAAATTGTGTGACGGCCACTTGAAGAAATTGTACTTGCCTGGTCGAGAGGGAAGTCAGTGGTAAATTGAGTAGTCGACCAAGGTTTCATGGAGAGACTGTCTTGGATTTTTAAGAATGGGTAAAATTTGATGGATGGGAAGACGTGTTGCCATGCACAAAGAGTATCTGTAGCAAGTGCAAAGCACAGTGCTAGGGTTAGTCCGAAGGGATCACAGGGCATTTTGGAACACTCTCTCATGGCCCGCAAGGTGGAGGAGCAAGGGTGGGGATAGGCAAAAGAATACACGAAGGACCCAGCATTTGTTGAGCATCTTCTATGTATTTGTATCTCTTAATCTTCACAACACTCTTAACATTTAGGATCTATCTTTATATTTCAGTTAAAGAAACAGACTCACAAGAGTTGAGTAATGAGCCCATGATCACACATTCAAAAGTAGCAGATCCAGGAATTCATCATCACCTATATTATTGATTATAGCAATAACAGTTACTGTTTATTTAGCATTAAATAATAAATGAATGAAGCTGTGTGCTAAGCATGTTGCATTCTCCACCTCTTTTAATTCTTACAATTCAATGAAATAGATAGTATGAATCCCTCCTTAACAGAGAGGCAAGTTGAGGCTCAGAGAGATTAAATAAATTTTCCACGGCCAGCAGGATGTCACAGCTTATTTTTGTTTGTTGCTATTGTTTCTTTTCAAAACACCACACTGCCAACAGAATGTCCCGTAACTTATTTGGAAGCCAGAAAGAGGAGTTTACAATGGAAAGCAAGGAAAGGTTTTTGAACAAACAAATTAATGTGAGAGAGAGGATGTGGAAGGTCCATTTGCCTGGTTAGTGGTGCTGAGGGCAGGATAGAAGAGCTGAATATTGGGAGGAGGAGGCCCGTTCAGAAGGCCTTGTGGTTACGGTACGCAGGATTGGTGATGTAATACTGAGGCTGCTGGCTCCCTGGGAAATATTCAGAACGTGGCTGGTGCCTACGGAAATTTACCAGCCTTCTCACTTCCTCTCACGGTGGCTTTCCCTAGAGTGAAAGTGTGACATGTATCACACTGGAAATGTTGCCACCCATCACTTCCATGAGAAAGTGAAGTTTTTCACCATAAGAAATATAATGCATGTGGGAGAAATTAAAAAAAAGACAACAACCTAAACAACCTATATTATTGAAACATATGAAAAAAGAGCCTGAAAATGATAAAAGGCTCTTCAGTCTGGAGCCAGAGTTCTTGTCTGGGGAGGAGACTAGGAACAGTTCTCAAGTTATCTGTGAACTTGCCTCTGAATGCCAAGATAATCAAGGTGGAGATAACATCTGTAGTTTTCATTTGTTGTTACAAAGGCTCAGTGACCTCGCTGGATGGAAAAGGAACATATAGTCTAGGAAGATAAGAACTCAAGACATATCGCTGAGGTGTGAGTACACAGTGAGTTTTTAACTAAGCCCAGAATACACGACTACAATTTTAAAAGTTCGTGACATCACAGCTGCAATGAATGTCTGCCCTGCAAAACAAATACAGCTCAGCCACACAAGTCATATGGGGTGAACAATATAAATCTACACCGTACCGCTCCAGCATTTGGACCCAGGCAGTTGAGAGACTCATAAGGCAGTATGAAACTATTATTCCTTGCCTGTTGGAGGGTCTTTTTGGTTTTAGTTCAAGTTTAGTTGTTGCTGTTGTTTTCCGCTTTGCTCATTTGCAAGGTAAACCTCCTGGGCTTGTCAGGGTTCTTGTTCCCTTTGCCTATTTTCAATAAGGAACCTGAACCGAGAGGCACAGGTTGGTAGCTCAGTTCTCATCAGCACTGAGATTCCCAATCACTTCTCAGCCTTTTGGCTAAGATCAAGTGTAACACTGGGATTCCTAGAATTTTCTTAAAACTCAGAAGATACGGCAGCATCAAGCCAAGATCTCTTCAGGGAGTGATCTGTTGGAGCCCACGTATTTTGTGATTCTCTGCAGTCTCTGTCCCGCTTGCTTGGTTCATTAGCAGTTACCTGCCCGGCTCCCGGAAGCATTAGAGTTGGCTGCCTCGGACAACAGCAAGACTTTGACACATAAGGAATGCCATAATGGGACAAACAAACTGCTCCTGTTACCCTCCGTTTCCTCAAGCTCCTGTAAGCACCACACTGGAGGCCGCCCCAGCAGAAGGTGGAACACTTATAGATGTGTCTGTATTCACCACATAAATTCCTACTGACTACGGTCTCCTTTAGTCCTTCTCTCTTCTCCAGTTGCTTGGTCTTGATATTTTCTCCATTTTTTTTCCTTCTAGGGTACCCTTATTAGGTTTTTTAAAATGAGACTCTACTCTTTCAAAGCAATGGTGGATGAAGAAAGCATGAAAAAATAAGGTCCTACTCTCCCTTTTGTAAGGGTTGATTTGGAAAAGAATTAAAGCAAGAAAAAAAGTTCTCTGCTCTACTCAATACATCCCATTGCATGGGTTAAATGCCAGTTCTGATTCCCTTTTAGATACTTGAGTCTCCAGCCACCCTCCCTACTGTTAGGTGGACTTCTGCCATCTGAAGCAGCAGACACGCACTTAACCCTGCAAAATGTATTACTGGAGAAGATGTAGTGAGATATGCAGAAGGCACTAATTAGCACCTTTATTGGCTTAGAAAGCATTTTTTATTTTGGTTTTCCTAAGCATTTCTGACTGATTCATGGAAGACATTTGGTTCTTTGGAATATCGTCCAATAGACTAATCAAATTACATTTTCACAAGGCTCTAAAATAATAGCATTCTGCGGCTTTCTGTATATTTAACTCCTGCATGACCAAGGCACTCGGTAGAGGCAGTCAGTGGGGTTAATTTGTCTCAGTTTGCAAATAATCACAATCTATACACTTACAAAATAAAATGTTCTTCTTTCGCCCAGCCACTCATGCTTAAAACCTTAAAGCCAGTTGTAATGCTTTGCTCTTCCTCACCCACATATCTGCTTCTTCTCCAGATGCAGTTGACTCCACCTCTCCACTCTGCTGCTGACACACAGCCCACACCCTCGTGACCCCACCTGGAGTTCACGAGTTCACAACAGTGTCTTCCCAAGATGGGTACCATCTTCCCATGGCCAGGATGAACACTGGAATTTGTCTTTTCTCTTCTCAGAAATCATGCATAACTCACCAGAGTAGAGATAGCACGAGTGTAACACACAGGCTTCAGTTCCCAGCACTGCACCTATGGTAGCCATCACTAATTATTCATGACCTTCTGTTCAGGTGAACAAAGATAGGTCCCCAAATCCTACTCAATATAGACCCCAGTTACAATGATCTCTCCTTTGACTGGACCCTGAGATGATCTTAACACATCAAGTGTGATTCTCTCTTTCTGCATTTTAAGGAATTTATAGACTGAGAATACCCCTTTTGCTAGAAAAAAGTTCCACCCTTGTTCCCCAGCATGGAACCATTTCTCTAGTTTGACCGCCTTCCATATGCTTTCCTGCACACATTTGGTGTTCTTTTCATTCTGTGCCTTGGTTCAAGCTCCTTGAAACAAGTGGCATTGTTTCCCTTTGCCTCCTTGTTTTTTCCCAAAACCATATCCCTCTTTGACTAGCTAAGGTCTCTTTTCTTTGAAGATTTCCCAATCTGACTGATAGCAGCTTCATTATGGACCAGTTTTACTAAGATCTTTTGTTGACTAGCTTTGAGGAAATCAGATGTGTTAGCGATAATTCCTACCTTGGTGGGATTTACAATTTTTCCAGTAAGGCTGATCCTATCCCTAATAATTTGAGGCAGCATGGACCAATTGCTCTATGAGCAGAACCCTTAATAGATGTGACTGGTGTTCAGAAAAAAAATTGAAACTTTTAGTGCCTTATAGAGAATATGGGACCTGAATTGGACCTCAAACAAAGGGCAAGAGGAGAACAAAACAGAAAAGACTTTAAGACAGGAGGAATTAGATGAAGAAAGATCAAGAATTAGGATGGCAACAAGAGGGTGTAAGAGAAGAAGATCTTGTGAAAAGTTGACACAGGTTGTATTCAGATGGCAACGGTCCTGGGAAGTCCGAGTGATATAAATAAGATCAGGGGCCATGCATTCTACATCTTTGTATTCTCTGCTAGCTCAGTTCTTTGCTCTAAGTGCTTTTGCTCGATAAGCATTAAGGGAGAGTCTATTATGTTTAATGGGATTTACATCGACTTCGTCTTATAGACCACAGGTTTTAGAATTTGATTTTGTAAGTTCTTATTTAATGATTTCCTTCTGGAAAGGCATAAGTTTATGCTTCAAAGACTTCTCTGAGGAGAAGAATTATCTAAATATTAAAAGAACAAATGAATTAGCCACCCATTAGGTAATGGATGGCTCCAAGCAGATCATTGACAAAAACTTTTTCTTTGCTGTAAGGAATGGTTCTGGTTTTTTCCCTCACAGTTATGCTTGGCTGCATTAGTAAACAAGTGTACTTTATATAAAGCTACACAGTGGCACATGCATTGGTGTGGGTGTCTGTCCCTGCAGGATAATTCCAACGCACTCTCACAGGGCGACGGTGTTGTGTCTAATTTGTTCTTCAGTGGTGGGAATGGGTTTGCTGAAAACCAGTTCCTCTCCCCAGGCTTTCTTATACACAGTTTCAATATGGAACCTGAGATTAAGAATGAGTGAGAAGCCTGAGAAGAGAGAACTTAACAATCATAACCATGTTCCCTTTAGCACCCCAACTGACCCCAGAGAGGTTCTGAATGTCCTATTGTGTTTGTGGTTATAAGAAGGCAGGTCCATGGATCCTCACTGGGCAAACTGAGAATCAGACTTGTGTTTGCATGTGCAGTTGGTGGCCACTAAGGGGGGGTTGATCTGCACCGGTGGTGATGGTTCTCAGAAAGAGAAAAGACAAAAAAAATTTAAGGATGCCCACAAGGGTCTTCCCTGTAAGTCATCCATGTGCCTTGAGCAGACAATGCTCTGGAGATACTTAAAAAGAAGACTTCCAGACCACTTAGCTAAAATGTCCAAATATTTGTCAGAAGACAGGACAGACAGTGAGAGATCATCCTTTGTGAAGTACTTCAGTTAGACTTAGGATGCAAACAGCCAGCTGATCTTCATGTGGCTTTCCAGAGGAATTATTTGATGTACCTTTTTTTAGTTTAAGGTCCAGATATGGTTATTTTACATTTCTGTAGATACCCGGTTGGCTTAAAAAATTAGTTCGACTCTAAGAATTTTAAATTCTGGAGGACTGTGTTGTGGCTCTGAGGGCTGGTGCACAAGAGCCAGAAGACCCGGAGAAAGAAATAAATGCCAGGGAAGTCAGCCATGGGCTCACATTTCGAGTTTTCTGGCAAGGACATTGATGCAGGGCTTTCATCCCAGGGGTTTCCATGCATAGCGCATATAGTGATAGTAAATTAAACCTGTCCTCTGGAGGGGCAACATGGCTGCAGATCCAACAAATCCAAATTCCAGTCTTGACCCCCTTACCTACTGACTGGGCTACTTTGGAGGAAATTATTTAGCTTTTCTGAGTTTCATTTTCTTCCTTGCAAAAGTTAGTAGTGGTAATATTTCCCTCAGAAGATGGTTGGGGTAAATGAGATAACTTATGTAAAGTACCTAGCTCATTTCTTTCCCCCTCCGAGTTTTACTGATAAAGAAGCTGAAGTGCCAATAGCTAATGGCTTTGCATGGCATAATGGTGCTCAACATGGTGGGAAATGGGCCAGTCAGATTCTAGTTTAATAAAAATGAGACTTTGGATAGACACAGAGTAGCACGAAAGCCAAAGAGTCACCATAAGAGGGCAACCCCCCACGTTGGTCATCTCAAAATTCAGAAGGAATTCAGTAATAGGACCACTGAAGCTTTATGCCACCCCCTCATCCCATTTTATTTGGGGCCCAGTCTGAGACCTGGAGGCCCACCTGACTTTTATGGGAGTCACTGGGTCACCTATAAGCTGAGCAAACACTTGAATCTTATTCCTACTTCAAAGTATAAAGGCCGCATGGGTGACCAGTGAAGGAAACAGCCTTAGATTAAATTCTACTTACAGTGAGTTGAATTTTATTTCTGCACCTGAAATCTCATTTTAGAATGCATTCTTTGTTTGGAAATATGGTTTTTGTAGATACCTTTACAATTAGTAGAGATGAGGTCATACTGGATTAGGGTAGCTCCTAAGTGCAATGACTAATTTCCTTAAAAAAGGAGAAAAGAAGACCCACGGGGAAAAGTGGCCGTGTGCATATGGAGGCAGAGAATGGAATGGATGTCACCATAAGCCAACAAATGTCGAGGATTTCTGGGAGCCACATGAAGCTAGGAAGGGGAAAGGGAGGATTCCTCTCTAGAACTTTTAGAGAGAGAATGACCTTGGCTGACACACCTTGATTTCAGACTTCCAGCCTTTAGAATTCTGAGACAATAAATTTCTGTTTGAGGCAATCAGGTTTGTGGTAATTTGTATAACTGCCCTAGGAACTAATGCACCACTCTGCATCATACTAGGATTGCATGGAGGCTTTTTATCTATCTATCTATCTACCTATCTATGCATTTATCATTTATTTATTTATTTTTAATGGTTTATTTATTTTTGATAGAGCACAGGAGAAGAGTAGAGAGAAAGGGAGACATAAGATCCAAAGCAGGCTATGCAGTGACAGCAGAGAGCCCAATGCAGGGCTTGTACTCACAAACGATGAAATCGTGACCTGAGCAGAAGTCGGATGCTTAACCCACCGAGTCACCCAGGTGTTGTAGGATTGCATGAGTTTTTATGGGATTTTCCCTCCAGTAGTGATTACTCTTCTCCTCTTTCAGTTTCTTTTCATCTTGCCACAGATTTTCTCCCTGCCACCCTCACCACGACCATCACATTACCAGATTCTGGTACTGTTCAAGCTTCCACACTTCTCCGTATGACTCTTGGCTTCCCCAAGCTCCCATGTTTATTGCTCTCATCATGGCTAGGACTAGCCCATGGAGGGCTGACCGGATGTTGGGCCTCAAGCTCCTCTGCCCTCTTCTAACCAGCTGTGACCAAAAATCGTGCCCCTTGATCATCACCTTGTGGCTCACACTCTTCACCCGCAAAGCTCAGATGAACACCAGCCTTGTTTCTGCACAAGCGACTGAGTTTAAAATAAGGTAGATCATTAAGGGCTTTGTAAAAATGAAGGCTCAATTAAACTTGTAAGAAGCTATTCCATTATTATTAAAAACCTCACTGAAGATAAAGGACCTGGCAAACGGGAACCGTGTGTTTCTGACCGATATGCTTCCTTTTCTCCAGCTCTGCACCTCCCGTCTGTGCCTTTACAGCTCATTGACCTGACTCAGAGGTGGGGAAGGGCCATGGTTGTCTTTCATTTCTGGGAAGTGAAGCTTTTAATAATACTCCAGAATGGATTCTGGGCTTCCCATCATGACTCAGGCAAGATGAAACACCAGAGTAGCTGACATCTCATGTTGGCTATGGTTCTTAAGTTCTTGTCTTTTCTTGATTCTGCACCATTATAAACAGAGATACTGAAATTCAGTTTATTGGTAAATATCCTCAAAGATTTGGGGATCATGGAATTTTATATTAAAAAAAACTAAGGAAGCTTGGTAAAGAAGGGAATTTCAATGATATACCTAGCTGTTGTTACTGTATTGTTTTGTTTTTTAAGTAAAAAAGTCCCAAATTTAAACTGGTTTGTAATGGTCAATCTTAATTTAGGATGTCAGTCAAGGAAGTGAAATAATGAAAACCAGCCAAGTAAGTAACCATTAGACTAATAGTATTCCCCTCTAATCATTAAAGTCCTAATTTATGTCATTTTTTACATACATTATGGCATTTTGCCAATCTTAAAACATGCTTTTTTTTTTCCCACATTTTAACATCTATGAAGTCAGAAAGTATCTTGTAGTCAGTGTTGCCTTTCATTTATAATCGCCAGGGCTTGTTTTATATTTCTGTCTGAGCAGTACTTAAAATATGAGTGCATTTTCTTAAAAAGATTTTAAGTAATCTCTACACTCAACAGGGGGCTCAAACTCACAACCCTGAGATCAAGAGTCACACACTCCACAGACTAAGCCAGTCAAACAGTGAGTGCATTTTATGATTGTGTTTCTATGAAATACATTATTTCATTTAGAGAAGATGGAAACTGTGAGATCTGCAATTGATTTCTTTTTCTCTTTATAACGTTCTTGTCACATTTCAACTCAACGTAACAAGTGTGATATATATTCTGCGTCAGAAATACGTACTTGCACTGTTTGCTGTAGAATTCAGTTGTTATTTTTGAGAACAAATGCATCATTAGAAAGAGAAGATATTACTTTCAGACTGAAGAAGAGGAAGAAACTAGACTTAAGCATAAAAGTACAATACAACATGAGAAAAATATTAAGCAATTGCATTTCCATAATTATATGCTTACAAAATATCTTCATAGGACCCAGTGAATATTCTGGTAGAGTCTGAGCTAACGATGTGGCAGAAGTCCTGGTTTGCAGCCCCCAACCTCTGCTGGGCAACCCCCTATCTTTTCTGAGCCTCAGATTTATACATCAAACAAAGCAATGGAGCTGGACGGTTTTTGAGATCTGTTCCGTTTCTAGTAAGCTCCGATAATCTCATTTTAAGAAGATTTATTCACACAGACATTTTAATACATCTACTCAGGTCCACAAAGCTTAACTGCTTCTGGTTCTCTTGTCTTACCAGTATGGTCGATGGATGGCTGAAAGTTTTCATTTATGGAGCCCCTATAAGGAAACAAAAATATAGCGAGTCAAACAATGTGTACAACTCAATTATGCTAAGTTGCAATTTAATTAAATCGATGAGAGTAAATGTGAAGCCAGGCTTTATTATGGGAGAGCTTTTTAAAAGCAATCAACAGCCAGGGACTGGAACAGTATTCTACTGTGTACTTTAAAATTGATATATAACTTTGGTAATAATGGAGTGATCCTTCAGGCACCCAGTTAAAATGAAAATCTCTACCTGTCACACCTTCCCCCAGCAGAGTTACCCACATGGTTTTCAAGGATCTTTGCAAGAGAAATGTGTAGGGCACGAAGAAACACTTACAAGAATCCAGAGTCCAGCCACTGCTGAATACTTGCTTGTTTGGAATCTTCTACAAGAGAGAAAGAAACAGAGCAGTCAGTCAAAGCACCCCAGCGAAAATAATGCTACCCTGTTATCCAGCCACTACCCATAGCTCTATTTCTTACATATTCAGTCACATGTCTCTATAAGCATATTCATTTATTTTCCCAAGACAAAACTCTCTGTTTTCCATAATCAGCCTTTCCTGAGAACAAAGTATAAACTTGCCAATGACTGATTGAAAGAAAGAAAGAAAGAAAGAGGGAGGAAGGAAGGAAGGAAGGAAGGAAGGAAGGAAGGAAGGAAGAAGGGAGGGAGGAAGGAAGGAAGGAAGAAAGGGAAGGGAAGGGAAGGAAAGGAAAGGGAAGGAAGGAAAGAAAATGTGAAAAGGAAAATAAAGAAAAACCAAATCACCAAAGTGCAAGAGATGTTAGAATAATTTTTAAATTACCTGGTGTGAACACAAAAGGTGATTAAGCATACCAGACTTTTGTCTTTCTTCTGTCGGATATAGATCACCATGGACCCTCTCCTTATTGAATCATGACATTTACCTAAGGCGGCTAGCCAGTGATGTTTATTTGCAAGGAGTTCTCTGCCAGGTTCTAAACCAAATTTGCATTCATTCCAGGGATAAATTGCACTAGAGTCCCAGGATTGCCAAAGGCACCCATGTTAAAAAGGCACCAGCCTTTTAAGGTGGATCTTTGTCACTGGCTTAACAAACAGTCAATAGGCAAAAAGGAGAGGGTGGAAAAGCAGCATTTCCTGGTAAATATTTTTTTCCTTCTTGGTTGGCTATAGGCTGCTCTGGGCTGATTTTCTTTGACTTTTAACGTTTTTTTAATGTTTTATTTATTAGTGAGAGAGAGAGACAGTGTGAGTAGGGGAGGGTCAGAGAGAGAAGGGGACACAGAATCTGAAACAGGCTCCAGGCTCTGAGCTAGCTGTGAGCACAGAGCCTGAGGCTGGGCTTGAACCCACGAACCGTGAGATCATGACCTGAGCTGAAGTCAGACGCTTAACAGACTGAGCCACCCAGATGCCCCAGATCTTCTTTGACTTTGTCCCTCCAAACTGTGAAGTACCTGACTTACCCACTCACAAGGTGTCTGGTGATCCAAAATGGCCAGGTGGGCATGGAAGATGTTTATTTTTAAATTCAGGGATTCTAAACAGGTAGAATGAATGGGAAGGTGGGCAAGGAAGAAAAACCATCAAACCATGACATCACGGTGGACAGAGAAGTAGTTTTCTACTTATTACTTTTTAAACTACTAAAATTATTATGGATGCTTCATGCAAGACCCGGCATATAAGAGCCTTTCAATAAAGTGTTCGGTGTTCTGAAGGAAGCCTCATGTCTCTGGCATGGACTCCAAGTCCATGGGGGACTTGAAATGAGGAGGCCTCAGAGTAGAAAGGGAATAGTCGGTCTATTTCCATCAAGAAGGTGTGTGTTTTGAATGTCTGTGGGAAAGTCAGAAGTGCCCGTTTCATAGATGTTTCTGGCATCCCACCAGGAACACTGGTATCTTCAAAGCCAAGGGTTTGTTCCGAATCATTGCCCCCAGCCAAGTCCCCACGTCCCTTACCACCCACAGCAGGATGTTTTCAGATAGCCCTGAGGGCCTGTTCTCACCCAGCATGGGGATGGGGAGACTCTGGCTTTCCTCCTCAGAGCTGGGCAGCAGTTGCTCATCTAGGCGAGCCCATGCCGTCTTGGTGGACCTCAGGATCTCTCTCCTGCTTTTCTCTTGGCCTCCTTGGGAGTTGCTGGATCCATGTGACCTCTCCGCCATTGTAAGAGAACAATTCGGCAAACTAAAACATGCAGACAAACAAATCAGACACAGTGAGTCAGCTCTCAGGCTTGGTTCAGTGAGAAGAAGAAGCCAGAGGGGTCACAGGCCACCAAGTGGATCCACATTTACAATCTTCTGGAGCCTGACTTACCCACCGGAGCTGAGTTCCCAGTCCCCATGCAGAGAAGCGGCTGCCTCTCAAGAGGAGAGGCCACTGGAGGCCAGGACTAATGCGGCCTTGCCTGTCACCAGGCCACCTCCATCCCTGGTGGATTCAATCAGATGGACAGCCATGTGGGTGCAAAGAAAACTGTGGACTGGAGGGCACACCAACCAGGAAGGAAGTTTAAAAGTATCGATTACATAATAAGTATCCTTCCAATTTATCCAACAGTTACATCTATAAAAATATTTTTGGAGACCCAAAGTGTAAAAAATAAGGGCTCTGGCAACAGATCCACCTGGAGGAGTCTCATCTCTGCAACTTACTGGGTGGCCTTGGGTAAATTAGGTAATCTTTCTACCTTCTCATATTTTTTAATTAGGTGTAAATTGTACTGAGTTTTAGTAACTGTTGAGGTCAGTGGAATACTTATTATGTGCTAGATTCTATGCTGAATTCTATACATCTATTATTTAATTTAATTGCCAATGAGGGAGGCAATCTAATTGTCACAATTTTATAGTAGATTGAAGAGCAGAGGGGTTGTGTATCTAAAGTCGCATGCCTAAAGCCACTCAACAACCAGCACTCAAGCCCAGGCACCAGACTCCAAGCATATCCCCATGATTATTAAGCCATCCCATCTACCCTCTAGGATGATTCAGACAATTAGAATATTAACAAATATATTATGCATATGGCGCAAGAAATACTGATCATCTTTGTTATCTCACTTAACCTTTATTAATATCGTTATGAGGGTTGCAGAGTAAAAGGTGGAGACAGAGGCTTAGAGCAGCTGAGAAAATCGTTGAAATTCCCCAGATTACCAGAACATTAAGAGCAAGGGGGTGCCTGGGTGGCTCAGTCGATTGAGCATCTGATTTTGGCTCAGGTCATGATCTCTCGGTCTTTGAGTATGAGCCCCGCATTGGGCTCTGTGCTGACAGCTCAGAGCCTGGAGGCTGCTTTGGATTCTGTGTCTTCTCCCTGACCCTCCCTTGTTCCTTCTCTGTCTCTCAAAAATAAGATAAATGTTTAAAAAAAAAAAGAACGAGGGCCTCCCTCTTACACATTGATGTTGTCTATAGTATTTGACTGTATTCTCGGCACATAGTAGGTGCTAAATAAATATGTATAAAACTAAAGCAAAGCTAGAATTCCAAAGCACTTTCTGACTAACTTCTTTCCATGACACCTACTTGAACTTGCATAGTTTATTGACCAAGTTTAGAGAAATGACCAAATAGTCAAATTCCTATTTCAGCAGCATCCCTTGCATCCTTAAACTCATGCATAATCACCAATCATATGCTATAAACCATTGTTTCTAATCAGTGTTTCATCAAGGCAAAGTCATTCAGATATACTATAAACATTTGAATATTTACATTTAAGCATAGGTGAGCATTCTTGGTGCAGTTGGCAGTGAGAGTTTCCTTGCATGCTTTGCATATTAAAATTCTAGAATCCAATTGAAGTATAAATATCCATTTATTGTTACAATAGTAAATTTCTGCAAAAGTCAATGACAATTGTGAGGACTGTTAATTTTATGTATAAAAAAGCAATTACTAAGAAATTTCAATTATTTAAAAACTATGACAATGGATGGACAGTTAAAATCTATATTTACAGGGAGCTTTTTAGTCAGCCAACTTCAAAAAGTTAACTTTCAGAATATCCTCTGGGAGCAAATAAATGTTAATAAGAATTTTGATGCTAACACAAGTCAAAAATAATACAGATAAGATTATATTTCCTTAAAATTTTTTTAATGTTTTATTTTATTTTTTGAGAGACAGAGAGAGACAGAACAGGGGAAGAGCAGAGAGAGAGAGAGAGACACACACACACAGAATCCAAAGCAGGCTCCAAGCTCTGAGCTGTCAGTGCAGAGCCTGATGCGGGGCTCGAATCCACAAACTAGGAGATCATGACCTGAACTGAAGTCAGACACTCAACTGACTGAGCCATCCAGGTGCCCCGATTTCTAAACTTTATAGGATTATTTGGTATACTAGAATTTATAACACGAGACAAAACAAACTGTAGAAATTGAATTTAATTTTTAGTTATTAATTTTACATAAGCTTTGGGATTTTGAGTAAAGAAAGTTCTCTTTGACAATGCTGTGAATCTTGTGCGTGTGAATTATTATCAGAGCATCAACTCCGACAACGCAGAATTTCACAAGAAGAGAATATCTCCCAAATCATGTCCAACGAGATTCGTGAAATGTCAGATTCAGCACATGCTCAGGGTTTGAAGAAAAGAATACTGTATAATGGAAAAATAAGACACCCCAAAATAGTCTTGTCCCTCCACCGACCTCAGCTGAGAGTGAGGTCCTATATAACACAAAGGATTTTGCTCTGTAGTAGGAGCAAGACCTTTCAAGCAGCTCACAGTTCTCAAGTTGCAGCTCGTGTTCTCCAGTGTCAAATTTTGACCTAGCTACCACTTTCCCAAATACAACACTGTAAAAATCATCAACGTTTTCAATAAAAGTGCTGCTTTGTTGGTATGTCCCAGACTTCCGTTCTAAAATGGCACGTCTGACCTCAGCTACCGGGCTTGCACCACCAGTGAGGGTGTGCTGCCTGCCAGCTCAGCTGTAGTTGGCTTGAGAGCAGTAAAAAGCTTGCCAAGGAAAGTGGGAACGCTTGCTAAAGGCTGAGGTCAGGGATCGGTTTGTAAAGAAAAACTCTTGTTCGGCCGGTTTTCCGTGGATGCTTTTCTGATCAGTAAACAAATCTGCTTTGCCTTCTCTGATGTTTGAATGACCCTCCTTTGGCATCCACGGGCTTGACCCCGAGAGCAGTCCTTTGCAAAGGGGACACAGATTAGGTGGCAGCCCTGAATTGCACAGGGGACTGACAGAGCACAGGTTATGGGATGTGGTCTCTGTTGATTCCTCCGGTTATCCGCTTTATCCCAAGGACCATTGGAACCAAATTCTTGCGGATGCTGACTTGGTCCAAAGTGAATCTTCATCCTAGATTATGTTGTTTCCTGTGCCTGAGGGTCCCTTCCCTGTCCTCAGATCCTTTCTATTCTCATTCCTATGCCATGAATCCTTATGTGTATAAAGAACTTCCATCAATGTGGGAAATTTCTTATATTACGTTTAATTTTAAAAAGATGATGCAAAACAATATATACACCAGAAACTCAAGTTTGTAAAAACAACAACAAGGTATATTGAAAAGACAACAAAGATTAATGTACTGAAGTATTATCAAGTTTTCAAAAATTTTAAAGAGACCCAAAAGAAAAAAATTGGTGTTGTTACACTAATTGTACATGACATTTTCTTCCTTGAGCAAATGCAATCATACCTGCTTCTTTTCCCTGGGAGGCCTTCAGCCCACAGTGAAATCATAGAATTTGATACTCTGATACTTAAAGCAGTGACAATGGTCACCTTCTTGCCCTCTGGGGTTATTTAACTTTTTGCATCTCTGTGCAAACAGGTTATCTTGCCAAACAGGTTAGGGACTGTGCTTTATTTGTCTCTGGGTTTCCCCTCAGTCCCAGCACAGAACTCTGCCCAGGGTAAATAATCTGTTAACTGTGAGTTGATTGCTTGGTTATTTGGGAAAGGAGCACCA
This sequence comes from Crocuta crocuta, assembly GCF_008692635.1. Classification (NCBI taxonomy): domain Eukaryota; kingdom Metazoa; phylum Chordata; class Mammalia; order Carnivora; family Hyaenidae; genus Crocuta; species Crocuta crocuta. The sequence continues at coordinate 5,300,430 of NW_027532002.1, forward strand.
GCTGGTTTAGCCAGTATTCTTGGCCCTCATGTGGTTAAAAGAGTAAGTGCTTTCAGGTCAGATAGCTCCAGATTTTAATCTCAGCTCTGTTGCTTTTCTGACATCTCCTTGGGGAAATTTTCAAACATCTCTGATAATCTATTTCTTCATCTTTGTAATGAGTATGAAATAACCACTTCATCTGGCTGTTGGAAAAAATTAATAAAAAATGTATATGGAACGATCAATACCCATATTGGTCAGGGTTTTTTTTTTTTCTTTTTCCTTCTCTATGTTGCCTCTCTAGGTCATTTTCATGTCAAGAACCGTCCACTAAAGAAGAATCACCAATCAATGTAACAGTTTGCTTCTTTTTCTGTAGGAGATAAATCTGACACTCATAGCTTGCCTATAACCTGTGTCTTTTTGAGATAACTTAGTTTGAATAATTGAGAAGATATATTTAGAGAGTGGGAGAATAAAATATTTGTGACCATGAGCATGCAGATTTATCTGAGACTAGAGACTCATATCAGAGCTTGGAAATTTCTTTTACTCCGGTCTTAATTTCAAGGTTATAATTGTAGACTATGGGTCTAGCCTTAGTTCCACTTCTGAAGGAGCTCGGTGGTCAAGTAGAGAACATCACAACAGGATAAACTTCCGCAGGCATTCTGAGTCTGCAGGAATCTTACCATCTCTATGACTCTGCTATGAGTCCTCGCCATCACAGCCTCTCTGTTCAAGCCTTTGTAAGATCTCTGTGGTATGCAGGCTTCCCTGGCACCTCCACCTTCCATATACAATGACTTCCCCAGTAGAAAAAATTTAGGAGAAGTCTACATAGAGCCATAATCTCCAGGAAGACCTGCCCCTTTCTCAGCTCTGACTTCATTCACAGAAGTTTAAAACAGAAGTCTTGACAGCCCCTCATGCTCTCAAAAAGATAATTATCATGTGCCTTGATACCACTCACTTCCCTCTACAGACTAAGGGGCCAGTCCTGGAAGGCTGCCACTTTTTTTTAAAATTTTTTTTTAATGTTTTATTTATTTCTGAGAGAGACAGACAGCGTGAGCAGGGGAGGGTCAGAGAGAGAGGGAGATACAGAATCCGAAACAGGCTCCAGACTCTGAGCTAGCTGTCAGCACAGAGCCTGACGTGGGGCTTGAACCCACGAACTGTGAGATCATGACCTGAGCCGAAGTCGGACGCTTAACCGACTGAGCCACCCAGGTGCCCCGGAAGGCTGCCACTTTAAGGGAACTGATTCAAACTTACTCTAGGAGAACCTAGGATTAATTGCCTCATGCCTTAGAGCTATGCTCCTGCAACAGGGGACATTGCCTCATCCGGCCCAATCTCTCACACTTCTGAGGTGCTCCCAACCCCTGTGCCCTCTGGAATTCCCAGGCTGTCAGCTACCAGATTCCTTTTATCCTGAGTTCTTCACTGAATGTCCCTTCATCTCCTTTTTCTAACTGAAACCTGAATGCAGCTTCCATTGCCACTCTCTCAAGCTGAGCTTTTCTTCTGCACCCATTGAATCAGGACCACAATCTTGGAAGGTGGTATAAATCTCCTCCACAATCCTCATTGCTGCTTTCAGATCTTATTTCTTCTGTCCTTTCAAGCATAAGCTACCAGACTATGTTGTCATCAACATCCGGGACATTTGGCCTCATTTACTGAAAATGGGATGGTATTTTTGTCATCCTCCTGGAAGATTTCATTGTCAGTCTAGAAGACCCACCAACATCTGGCCTTTCAGTTCTATAATCTGCCAACTTTCAGCACTCCTTCCCTCCACTTAACTCCCAAGGTCATACTGTAAGAGAACATCCTCCAAACTCCCAACTTCAAGCATCCCTTGTCACCTCTATTCTGCTTATGGACACCATTTTTCCTCCATACTCAATTGTCCCCTTTAGTTTACAAAATGCTATCATGTCTCTCATCTTAAAATGATCCTCCAGTGACCCTTCAATCTCTCTCCAACTCCTACTCTAGTTTTCTATTCAACTCATGATGATTCCTGAATTTGCATTTCCAAATCTAGTCCAGATCCTTAGAATAGGGCCCCTGAGCTTGAGAATGGGATATTTCCAGGTACGTCACATCTTCACTTGGAAACTTACATTTTTAAGTCACTATGTGCCACACTGAATTCTTTATCCTTTCCTTGACTTCTACTTGACCCCCTATATACCTGCCTTTATTCAGTGTTCCCAATCTCAATAAATGGTGCCACTACTTAGGCAGTTGCTCAGGCCAAGAATTTATGAGTCTTCCTTAATTCTTCTATTCCTTTTACACCTCACAACAAATTACTTAAAAGAGAGTGCGAGAGGGGCCCTCAAAATATATCTCACACTGACCTCCTCTGCTTCTGTTAACCTTATGTGAATCAGAACTTGTAGTCTCATTTGGATCATAGCAAAAAGCTCCCATGCACAGCACCATCCACACCTCTCACCCTCTCTATAACCCACCCAAATCAGTAGGCTAATGCTCAACTAATGATAAGTTCTTATAATTTTAGACTTTTCAGTAGTTGGCCACTTCCTCTTAATGGAAACAATCTTTTGGAAACAACGCTTTTTAATACATGCTCTCCCAGATTTCTTCCTATCTCACTCAAGGCTTTTTTCTCAACATCTCTTGCTGTTTTTTTCAAATTTTTAGTGTTCTATACCTCAGCCCAATCTTATCTTTTTTTAGCTATATGCTCTTCCTATATGAGTATGGCTTTAATTGCTCCCTGTAATCCAATAGTTGAATGTAAATCACTACAAAAGTATTTTCGCTTTTTATAAGTGTGTGTTTACTGAAAATGAGATAGTATTTTTAGTTATCCTCCCAGAAGATTTCATTGTCAACCTAGATGACCCATCAACACCTGATCATTCAGTTCAATAATCTGTGACTTTCAACACTCCTTCCCTCCATTCCTTCTGTTTAACCACTGTGGGATTTTCTTCAGGAGAGAGCTCTTAGCTCTCATGTTGTAATTGTACAAAAAAGGTACTCAGTACATGTCTGCTGAATAAATTACTGTTTAAATGAATGCCGAAAAAGAATTGAGAGATATCAGTGCAAATTTGGTTATGAAATCGTTAAGAAAAGTTTGGTATTCAGCAATTAAACAACTTATGAGAAGGAGCAATTTGCCACGAACAGGTATACGATATCAGGGAACAATGTAATTTGAATCAGAAAAATGATCAGATTATATACACATATATAGTTACACACATACATGGACATATATATTAATATATTTAACTGTATAAATATATATACTACCTCCATCTCGAAACAAAATTTTCTGGTTAGTCACTTGATGTCCACTTCCACTATTTAAACCAAAGCTATCTGAGTAAATACCTTCTTTTACCTTCACTTATGTGCCTTCCAACAGCTAACAGCAGAGGAAAGATCTTAAGTCATCACCAGGGAAACAAAAGTAATTTATTTTAGTTAATCAACACATAGTTCATTGGTTGTATGACATTGGGCATTCCAAGTTGTCTTGGAATGTAAATTCCCCCTGCATAATATGAGAGAATTGGATGTGATGAGATGATTCCATAAGATGATTATTCTATTTCTGGTCTCCACATAGCTTAAGGGTTGATGAGTGGAGCTCACATTTTTAAAATATTTTAAAGTTATGTCCATCAAGACTATAAAAAGGCTGAAAATAAAACACTGTTCCTATTACTTGGAAGACCACTCAAAAACTCAAACAACAAAGCCAAGCCAGGAATGCCCTTCTGCTCTTGCTCAGTGTCCAAGTATCAAAGTCCCACAAATATATAAAAAGATTTCCAAGTGATTCAGTGAAGTAAAGGCAGATCCTAGAGAATAGAGTGTTCTGTCAACACTCAGCTAGGAGGAACAAGCAGTCTGTGATGACTTGCTCTGTGGGTGGCTTCCTCCCACCATGAAATATGTGAAGGGTGCTCTCTCCTGCCATTTAGGAGCAAGCTGGATTTAAAGATGAGGCGGTAGTACCCAAGTTGGAATTCAAAGTCAGTTCTCTTAGGCTTGGGGTTTTCATTCCTTGCTGGTGAAATAAGCAACAGAGTACTAAGATTACGGTCAATAATCATACATACAGCTTCTTAGAAACTTGAAATGCCTCAGAGGCTGGTAAAATTGAATCAACTGACTCACCTACTCCTAGCCCTGTTCCAATCCTTTTCCAACTTTAAAGAGATTTTTCTTCCTCAGTGATTCTCTCTTGTCTCATTATTTCTACTCTCGTCTTCTCAACACTTGCCTTACCTCATCCTGGGCAGAGAGAATGAGAGGATGTGGGGGTCTCTCCCATTCCCACGCATCCCAGTCCAGGTGCCTGCATGTACACTGTATTCTGGATACACAGAACTATTTGTGTTCAACATGCCCTCTTTGATGCTACTGGCTGCAAATCCCTCTGCTAGTGCCGCCTTTCTCTTTGCTGGATGCCATTTTACTGAGCTCAAACAGAACTCGCCTTATAGCCCCTTCTCCCCCTTATTGCTCTCTGCTCCCACCCTAGCCCACTCTCAGCACTCACAGAAACCTTTGCAACTCCTTTGTGGCACTTTTCATGCTCAAGTAGTTTACTTACACATCTGTCTTTCCCACTCAACTAAGTGGACTCCTTGGCAAGTCCTTGGCAAGGACCATAACTTACTTATTTTTATATCCGTGGCCGTGGGTAATAACAGGTGACCAGTCATAACTGTTAACTGAATGAGTGATTGCTCTCATGCTGGACTCTGCCTTTGCTCTCAGGAGGTAGAAATTGTGACTTACTCACCTTTGTAGTCTCTACCACCTCAGGGACAGTACTGTACACTAGTCATTCTTCATAAAAGCATGTTGTATGCATGAACTATTAAGTAAATAAATGCAATAGTAATATCTACTAATTCAACTCAATGAAATCTTTTACTGTCTCTTATGTACAAAGAAACTTTGAGAAGCTTACAATTGATTACAAAACATAGTACTTATTAACTATACACTGTGAAGTAGAATATAATACACATTTTAAGAGAATAAAACAACTGTTCTCAAATATTAAAGGAGGTAAATGTTCATTTTGGGGGCATAACAAAGGTTTCTTGGAAAGGGAGGTATTGGCTCTGGCTCTTGAAGATGGTTAACGGATAGGCAAACATTCCCGACAGGGGGATTAAAATACATGTGAGCAATTATAGCATAAATTTCACCAAAGGGCTATTCAGCAGTGGATTTGCAACAATTAAACAGATGTTCTTCAACGTTAGCTTACTAAAATCACAAGTCATCTTATCTGATGGTGTGATGATTAATTTTATGTGTCTACTTGACTTAGCCATGGGGTGCCCACATATCTGGCTAATCATAATTTCTGGGTATACCTATGAGACTGTTTCCAGAACAGATTAGCATTTGATTTGGTAGCCTGGTAAAGGCAATTGTTCTTCCCAGTGTGGATGGGAATTATTTAATCTATTGAGGGCCTAAATAGAACAAAAGTGTGGAAAGAAAATTCCCTTTTTCTCTGCCTGATTGTTGAGCTGGAACATCAGTCTCCTTGTGCTCTAGAACTGGGATTTACACAAGAGATGCTCCCAGCTCTGAAGCTTCAGACTCAGACTGTATCTACACCATCAGCTTTCCTGGGTCACCAGCTTACAGACGGCAGGTCATGGAACTTCTAAGATTCCATAATTGTGTGAGAGATAGATGGGTAGATAGATATAGATTTCTCTATCTATAATTAAGTATACGTATTATATAATTATATATAGGTATATGTGTATATATACATATAGTATGTATATGTATATATGTGTATATATGTATATATGTGTGTGTATATATGTATATATATATATGTCTCTGGAGAATCCTGACCGATGCAGATGACTATTTCTCTTAAGAATACTTTTAGTTGGGCTCTATCACACCTTCTTTCTGTATATCTTTCCCAATACCTTTAAAAAGTCACTGGTCAAGCAATTTTCTTTAAGATTTTCAGATGCACACATCTCAAGTTTAAAAACTACTGTTATACAATAAAAATTGCATCCCCTTTCAGTCCATTAGGAAACCGTCATAATGGTTAATTCTTAACTACAGCGAGAAGGCATTCCATCTAAGAACACACAGAAATAGCTGGTAGTGAGGAGAAGAGATCAAATTTTAAGCCAGCTCCTGGGTCTAAATTTCTTTTTCTACCTGGATTTATTCAGAAAGGCAAATTCTAGCATGTACTTTACTCCTCTGACATCAAATATATCATCATGCTTTCTTTTTCACTATGATCATAACAATGAAATCTCAGGGAATGTGGAGAAGGAAACAGATAGTATTCCTTATAAGTGATTCTAAGAAACTATCCTGATATCACAACTTTTTACCTGTTGATTATGTTGAGAAGACAAATACTGTCCCAGATAAAAAATCTACATAGACAGAAATAGGTTATCTATGCATTATTGAAAAGATTTTTGCATTAAGGCAGGTAGACTTTGTATTATTTCTTAGAACTGTATGTGCGATTATAGTTATTTCTAAGTTTAAAATTTAACGAAAAAAATCAAAGCAAAACAAAAAAGAGAGCCCTAAATGATTCATCAAAATTTCAATAATGTTAAGGATTTAATATGAAAAAATGAAATAAAAATAGTCCTAAGGGTGCCTGGGTGGCTTAGTTGGTTAAGCATCAGATTCTCGATTTCAGCTCAGGTTCATGAGATCAAGTTCTGTGTTGGACTCTGCGCTGATGGCAGAGACCCTGCTTGGGATTCTCTCTCTCTCTCTTTCTCTCTCTTTCTCTCTCTCTGTCTCTCTCAAAATAAATAAATAAACTTAAAAAAAAATAGTCCTAGAATAAAACATTCTCCTAATCCTGAGGTGATGAAAGCCTGCGGCGAAATGACACCAGAGGCAATGAAGGGAAATCATGATGGATTTAACCACTGAAGAATTTCAAATTTCCTATAACAAAAATAATAAAAATGTCAGGATGTTGGAAAAAATCTGTAAAAATTTTGATGGAATATTTGACAGTAAAGGTTTTTGTATACTTAATATAGGACATGCAATTATAAATCAATAAAAAAAGATACATAGAAGTGGAAGCAATGTAATCAGGCAATTCAAAAATAGGAAATCTAGGAATGGCTAAAAAATGTAAATATAAGTTTCCTTATTATTATTCAACGAAGTGAAACCTAAAAAGACAATAGGTTACCATATTAGATTTGCAGAAATTCATTAATGTGAGAACATCTAGAAGGTGGGAAATTGACACTCATCACTGTGGAAATATTAAATAGTCAAACTCCTGGAGAGTCGTCAGGTAACATGTACCAATGTCTAAAAGCTGCAGACCTGTGGAAGATGGAAAAGCTATTCTTTAGAGTAGATCATCAACCAATAATGATAGAAGGAATGACACAGTTAGAAAATCATCCGCGGAGCCACATCGCAGCAATAAACAATCAGTGAAAATGACACACAAGTCCCAATAGCTACAAAAGGAAGGAAAACATAATCTCTGCATCTTATCTCAGGACCATTGCTTGAAATGTTATTCACAACTTGGGGGAAATAAACCAAGAATCTTGAGTCTAGAGCATTCCCATTGCCTGTGTTTTTTACCTTTCCATGTTAATGGAGGCCACCCAGGCAGTCCTGATGGGAGTGCCAAAATCATCCAGGCCAGGGGGCATGACGATTAGATTGCTTACCTTACTGCTAATAGTCTTTCTTCCTGGGAAGCACCCGGTCACATAGCTGCAGGTAAAGAAGTTTCAGAACACTCCACGGCTTCCCTTCCATTCCAATGGAGAGAAAATGAGAACAGACTACTACCCTTCCCCCACAGACTAGAAACAACAAACAAATTATAGGAACTACTATACCAGACAAAAGGAATTTCAGCAGAGAAGTGGCCCTTGTAGCTTGCTGTCGTTGTTCTCAGAAGGTGTTTTTATTCGGACGCCTTCCTGTCTCCTTGAGCATCACAGCTGCTAACACTAAAAAGGTCCTTGTGGCCACAGAACCATGACCAGGTTTCTATCTGCTCATATTTAGAAGTTAGACACAGAAAGCCAGGGCGGTCTGCTTGCCAAAACCTATAGTCAAATTGGGGATAAGGATACGTGGTGATTCTTTCTACCCTCGTCTCCAAGAAAGCAGTTAGAAATGGCAGAAGTTTTTGTAACAAGTCCTGGACTAAGGGGAGGAGTGTGAGAAATGAATACAATGGCTCCAGTTGTGTTTTTATTTCTATGAACCCTCTGGCTGTTCCTTTAATGCCCTTGACTGTTGGCAGTAGCATTGGGTCTGAATGCAGGGCTGGAAAGTACTTTGCTGAGGAAGCAAAGCAAACTTGTCTTCATTTGGTTACCATGGTTATGGTGCTATGTGTTACCAACCCGACAATTTGCATTGCAAACCATCACTGGAAATGAGGACAGTAGAACTTGATATTCCAAGTGGAGAGATTCAATTCTCAGGAAGTTCTATTAGAAAGTTCAGATGAAGCAAAACATAAACACACATACATATTCCCAAACCCATAAAGAAGGGGCCCAAACTGTCAGGGCTAACAGTCCACTCTACTTTCCGAACGATTTCAGTTATCTATGAAGTATTTGCATTGAAAGATCAGACAATTCCACTTTAGAAAGGTAAACAAGCACATTATCATTCCTCATTTAAAAAAAATTAAATTTCACGGTCACATTTACCATGCATTTTTACAAAGGATAATGCTAAAGCACAGCCTCAAAATTATTCTGTTCTTGAGTCGTGCATGCCAACAATCGTCTTTATTTTGAAGCTGTATTATCAGAGTTTGGAATGATACAAAAGACTATGTGCATTTCAAATGATGTCTAACTTCAAAAAAACAGGAACCCCAATGTATAAAAGGTAAGTGCTAAGATTGTCTTAGCTTTAGTTTCTCCCTCCCTCCCTCCCTCTCTCTCTGACACCTAGTGAGTTCTCCTGTAGAATTCTAGTGTCTGTGAGCAAGATTTTAATAGCCCTATATAAACTGGCCCTGAACCTACCCTGGGAGATGCCCCTTGTTTGTTAGGATTTCTCACTTCTTCACCACCGATGTCTGAAACCTTTACTCTCAGGAGCCCACACGTGTCTCAAGGCTGGAGGTAACACCACATCTTTCTCCTCCTGTGGCATCCACTGCTCACTTGCCCTTGAGAAGACCAGAATCTCAGGACCACCCATTAGGATATGATGGTCTAGGACAAAGGCTAATTGAAAAAATACACTTTACTCAAAATATTATGTCCAGAACTACACTTAGAAAATGTCTTTATTTTATGTTTTTAATCTCAGATGATTTTTAAAAGTGATTTTTAAAATAAAAATGAGCATGCAATTACACCTACAAAGAGACTCTCAATTACCCATATTCTGACTATTAATTACATATCTGTTTAGTAATGTAGCTCATTTAGTGAGAGGTTGCAGTTCACATGCATTGAAATATACTTTAGGAATTAGGAGAACAGGAACCCATCTAAACATAGCTCCTACTAGGATGGTTTTGGGAAAATCATTCCTCTTCAGAGGCATAGTTAATTCAGAAAAAGTAGTGTGTACGTCACCAAATTAAAAAAAAAAAAAAAAAAAGCTTTCTGCATGAAAAGTAAAGAAGATATCATATATACTAAAGTCTGTGAAACAATGTGCAGTTGCTAGCCAGTGCATTGATATTCCAAAAACAGTCTCCCAAATAGAACATTTTCTTCTAGGTCTGTCCCTCAGCATACAGAAGATTATACCTTAGCCACAAGTAGGTACTTAGCATAAGGTGAACTAGTTCACCATGCAATGGAGGAGGTAATATGTAGATCAAAATGACAGTAGAGTTGCTAAGTTTTTCTGGGGAAAAAGAGAGAGTTTTATGGGATCTTTTCGGTCAAGCTCTCAGCCCAGCTTTGAGGGTTTGGAAAAAAATATCCTGGACAGTATTAAGTTTAAACTTGATATTTTAGTTAGTGGAGGAGGTGAAGGAGAAGAGAAATAAAGTAAAAGATAGAGGTTCTCCAACTAGAAGGAAGGTGAAGGTAGAACAAAAGTGAGATAAGAGAAGTGATGCCATGCATTTCCCATATTTTCAATAAGTATGTCATTCTCATAGCCTTGATCTCTTTGGGTTAACACAGTAATCTTGTAATACAATGTTAAGGATAAGAAAAATGAGACACAGAAAAGCTAAGTGATTTGACAGGATCACAAAATGAAATTTTGGTATATTTGGCACTAGAACTAAGGTGTCAGGAATTCCCTACATAATGCTTCTACCATTAATGGGCCATCCTGGGAAACAGGCTAAAAGAAACACAGTTTTAATGTCTTCCTGATCAAGTGATTTCACTTGTAATCCCCTTTGTCTGGGATAGCCTTCTTAAGGTGCCAGTAAATAAAGGTAACCCCCTATGCTCTACGTGGGGTGGGAGGAAGGAGGGTGATCCAGTCAGAGGAAACAGCATGTGCAAAGGTCTTCAAGCAAAAGAAAAGTGGTCCACTTGAAGAATTGCAAGCATCTAGGTATGGCTACTGCATAACTTATTAAAAGTCAGTGTCAAGTGATGTAGCTGTAGAGAGAAGGAGTAACCAGATCATGAAAGATATCAAATGCTATTAAGAGGTTTAAACTTCATTCTGAGGGTAGCGGGAAGTGACATGATCAAATTTATATTCTAAAGAGTTCTTTTGCTTCAATATGGAGAGTGGAGTGAGTGAAATGAACAAAAACTGAAGACAGGAGATATACGGCTGAAGATATAATGGTGGCTATGACCATGGCCCCAAGATTAGAGAGAAAAATGTGAGTAATTTAGGACTATGTGGGAGAAAAAAATCAGCAGGTATTACTGACTGTACTCTATGTGGAGGGAGACAGTAGTCAAAGATTTTTCTCAGCTTACCAACTTGGGCAAGTGGCAATACCATTGCCTTTGTTGGGCAGGGATGATAGAAGGAGGAGTACGCTTGTGGAGGGATCCAGTGTTTTGTTTTGCAAATGTAGTTTGAGGTTCCCCTGGAAACACTGAGAGGAAGTATCACAATGCAATTTGGATAGTGAGTCTAGAGTTCAGTACTGAAGTCTGGGCTAACAGACCTGTGCGGCCACAAAATAGCTCCTAATTGAAGCCAGGGTGACAGACGAATTCACTCCAGGAGGAAGTCTGGGGTGAGAGGAGAATCTATATCCAGAAGGAGAGCAAGATGAGGAAAAGGGTTAAGAATGCCAAAAGCTGAAGCCGACTTGTGAGCTCTAAAGACTGAAATCTTTGACCTACATGAAAAGCCAAATTCTAATCATCAGGCTGCTTGGAGTCTGGAATAGAGTTCGATGTATTGTTGAAATATATACTGGGAGTAAACTATCATAGGGAGAGACAACAGAAAGTTGAGACTTTTGGTTAAAGCATTCTCAAACCCAAATGAGCATGTTTTTAGTCAGTCAGTAGGTTTGGGGTGGAAGAAGAAAAATCCACATTTTTTCCCTCAAATTTCCAAGACAACTCTGATGGAGTAAATCCCAACACATCTCAGCATTTCAGAATCATTGGTTCTGGTTAGTGCCTATCCTCTCTTCTGATTGAATTCCGGCCAGTTTTGCTTTTTGTTATTGTTCTTCTACCACACACACACACACACTCACCTCCTATTATTAAATATTTTAAAAGACATATTGATTAGGCTGGAAGAGTGCTACAATTCTCACTCTGACCCTCAGAAAACCTATCTTGCAGAGAAGGTGTGAATGATGATGGTAGTGATGGATTAATGATCAGAGACAGAGCCTGCGGTAGGGAGAGGAAGCTTCAGCCTCCCTAGAATCTTTATCAGACCCTCCTTGTTTACTAAGGCCCATTGAAATGTTTCCTATTTTAGGAAAATGATTATGTCAACATACCTTTAAAGGTAAACCCACTCTTGTTTCAAAGGAGTCCTTCCCATATAAGAATTCTGTATTTTGTAGTTGTGACAAAAATTAGATGATAAGATGATGGTAATGATGGCCACTATTTATTACTGGCTTGTGCCAAATCCTACATGAAAAGTTTGATGACATTTTCTTAATTGATTCCCCCCCCAAGATACTTAGGCGGAAGTCATTCTTATATATCCTGTAGATGAGGAAATGGAGATTCATAGATATTAAAACAACTTGTCCGCAGTCATACAGATCATATGGATAGAGGCAGGAGAGAGGCAAATCTAGGTCTATCTGACCCCAGTTTTAATAATTATGTATATTTCTAGAGATCAGAACAAGGAGTATGCAAACAGCTCCTCAGACATTCCGAATGATTAGTTCAGGGAAGGAGAGCATATATTGTCGGAGATGTCATAGTCTTTTCAGCTTTCCAGTGGTTCTGAATAGATGGGAAGTAGATTTAGCCCCAGGCTCATAAAGCTGAGTCAGACAAATGATTTTCATGTTTGATGAAAGAGTTTCTATGCAGTTCCAAGAACCCCGTCTGAACAGGAACAAGAGCTAAAGGTAGGCTTTCTTTCCTTCCGCATTTATGCAAAGACACTTTAATTCAATAATTTTGAACCTTCCCAATGAGCCAGAAACTTACTAGAAAAGACAATCTCCATGTACAGTGCAATTAAATGATGATTGGGACTGATTTATAAGTTAGTAAGCTACAAAAATAAATTGGAGGCAATTCTTTCCTAAGTAATCTTTAGCAGATAATATGATAAATCTAGATGTTAAATGCATACCATGAGATTAAGTGACCCCAAATAGCTCTGCCTTCCACTAGATGGATGTTAAGATGGTGTTTCATTTTAGGAAGACATTTAACAATGCTTATTCTATTTTAGCCCTTAGAGTTAAATTTGGCACATCATGAATGCTCAACAAATATTTGATATTCATTCTCATCACAATAAATCCTGCTAGGTCAATTCAATCTTTCTACAATAAAGATAAAAGTTTCAAATTAAATGCTGTTTCCACTGTGAAGGAGACCACCGCCCCCCTCCCCACCGCTGAATATCATTTTACCCTCATTTTACTTATGCCGGTCTCAGAGTACTTTGTGCCACATTGTGCCTGCTATCAGACCACTGAGTCTCAGCTGGAACTGACTTTGCCAACGGGACCTTTGGCCGTACCTGGAGACATTTTTGTTGTCACAGTGGGGTGGAGGACACTACTAGAATCTAATGAATAGGGGCCAAGGATAATCTTAAACATAATATAATGCACAGAGAACCACCCGCCCCCAACAGCAAGGAACTTTTCAGTTCCAAATATCAAAGGAGTGTTGAGATAGAAAAAAACCCATATTACACAAAAGAAAAGCATACATTGCTTACAACTTGGGACCCAGAGCTGGCTCCGGTGTGTACTACATAGGAGACATTGGGCAGACCTCAATTCCTAATACTCATTATTCTCACCAGTAAAATGCAAACATTTATTTTACAGATGCTCCCTTCACAGAATTATTGTAGGGGTCGCTGCAATAATGTGTGAAAAATGGTCTTTAAACTTACTACTGTCATCCTAGATGCACTGTGATTTGTATGTATGATGACAGTAATCATAATTGTGCAGGCAGTTTGGATACGTAGGTCAGGTTTAGAGCTCAGTAATGAAAGAGGTGAGGTTCAAATCTCAATAGAATCTTATTAATTTCATCTCAACAAGTATTTATTGAGAGTATCTCTGGGCTAGCTTTCTTCTAGGTACTCCAGATATAAAACTGAGATGGTCTCGCTGAATTAAGGAGCTCCCTTTTCAGGATGGAAATAGAGGAATAAAGAAAAAGAAATATCTTAGAAATAATCTACAATAACAGAGGATATAGGTGAATGAAGATTTTTTAGAAGCAGAGCAATTCAAGATATATTGTAAAAGTCTATGGGCTGCATTATTACTGGCAACAACAACAACAAAGCCCTTTCTTTACTATCTCACTTTTACTGGTCCCCCTGGGGGGAGATGCACATCCTTATAACTTAGATTACCCACTCTACAGAATAATGAAAGTTGGTAAGAAAACTGAAATTGCTTCTTAACAATGAATATGTTAAATCTTCCCATAAATCTGACCATATAGAAAAGTAACACAATGGATGCATCTCTCTAATCTTTACTCCTGAAATGGGACCACTAGCCATGACTCAAGACAGCTGGTTATGCTGTAAATTGCTTGTCACTGGAATGGAGGTAAAGAATGCTTTAGGACACAAATGGATGGCATTTGGGGAAAGTTTCTAGGACACTCCAGGCAGCTGGATCATTCCCTGTTTACTATACTCATAGGAAATAAATAACTGCTCAGTAAATGTCTGCTAAACTGAGCCAATGGCACTGATTTTGTTTCTTTCTCTGCAAAGCCCCTGCGTGTTTTGTTGGAAGGGAGTGTGCCAAATATTCAGGGACATTTCATAAAAAATGGTACATGGGCTCATCTTGCCTGCACATTGTCTTGAGTACTGAAAAATATCAGGATCATTGAAAAGTTGTTGTATTAGTGATATATGCTTCCTACATCGTGCCTTGTCCTTTCCATGGATGTATTCAGTATTGTTCAATCTAGTGGTTCTAAACCATTTTAGTCTAAAGAGTTTTTCCGTGGTTCAAAGAGAATCATCACCCTTACAACTATCATTTCTGTCAACAAACTTCACATGGTAAGAAAAAAGTCCAGGTTTCTCTCTTTCTTTTCATTTAAAGATTTTATTTTATGACACAATGTGAACACATTAAGTTTCAAAGGAAACACATTAAAAATTCACACATTATTTTCTTTGTGATATTGAAAACATGAATACAAACACACACAGACATTCACAAATAAGATGTACAGAAAAATTTTCACGGCCCTGAAGGATTCACAAATTGGCTTTTGTTAGAAATAACATGGAAACCAACTTCCTTAAAGTTTAGGTTCTTTTCCTTATGAAAATGTAACTCATTGTTCTCCAATAACTTAGAAGCTAGACAAAATCCTTCAAGACTTAAAGGACAAGGTAGGGCAATAACAACTACAACTGAAAAATGAAAGTGTCAGTTTGAGAACAGACTATAATAAAAGCGTAGCATTTTTTGTAATGTAAAACAGCATTTTTAAATCTAGTTAGAAACCTGATGCAATGCAAATGAGGGGTGGTGTGTGTGTTACTATTTCACAACCTGAACACGTTGAATTTGACCCAGTTTGAGAGCATCTACGATCCCTCATGGATGCAGTCCAGGACAATGTCTTACATTTTTGCAGGTTTTACCTCTAGGAAACCCACCAGGTCCTCACAGTGAAGATGAGAGAAAGATCCCTTCATGACTGGGAAAGGGAGAGGAAGAGTATTGAAAGTATTATTAAATATACTCAGATCCTTCCCCATAGCCTTGGGAGCTTTTCAGAGGAAAAAGACTTTGCCAGACCCTTACTCCAATTGTGGAAGAGCATTTCTCCTATCCTAGACCATTTTAGCCTGTGTCACCTATGGAAAAACAAAACAAAACATAGTCAACAGAGGTCAGGGCTTCAAGGATATAGATGGGAATGGTGCTATTAGGTAGGGCAATGTGGATGGGAAGGTGAAGGCTATCCCACAAAAGAAACAGTCTTTTCACATCAGGCTTGTGAAAGTCACAGCTCTAACACATAGGCCATTAAAGACTGAGATCTAATAAGATTATAGAATGCTTCCTCTCCCCAACATTTAACCAACACGCCAACAGGGTTTCAGTATAATAAAAGGGGATTACAGCTGAAAGAGCTGTAAGTCTCTGTCTGTCTCACTTTTTCTCTGAGGAGTCACTTAGAAAAAACCAAAGTCAAGATAGGAGCTATAAACAGGGATACTAGAGGAATTTGTAACCACTGGTACCTAGAGCTATAGCAAGCATTAAACATAGCCCAATGCCTAGTCAGATTAACATACATTCTCACACTAAAGGCTATTTACCTCAGTTCCTATGACCTGATATAGCATGTATGGCTTTCAACAAAACTTTACAAAACATATCAAAGGCAAGAAAAACACATTCATAGAACCAAACAATATGACAGAGATGTTAGAATGATCAGATAAGGGATGTTAAATAACTAAGATTAATGTGTTAAGGGTATAATGGAAAAAGTAGACAGCATGTAAGAAAAAAAGAAGGGTAATGTAAGCAGAGAGATGGAAACTTTAAGAAAAAAATTGAAAGGAAAGTCTAGAATTAAAAAAAATACTGCCACAAAAATGAAGAATGCTTTTGATGAAATCATTAGTAGACTCACAGCCATGGAAAGAATCAATGAGCTTAAAGATAGGCCAGTAGAGAGGCGCCTGGGTGGCTCAGTTGGTTAAGCATCCAACTTCAGCTCAGGTCATGATCTCACAGTTTGTGGGTTCAAGCTCCACATCAGGCTCTGTGTTGACAGCCAGCTCAAAGCCTGGAGCCTGTTTCAGATTCTGTGTCTCCCCCTCTNCTGAAAGTCAATGAGGAAAAAGAATGAAGTCTAAAACAGAACATCCAAGAACTATAGGATAGTTCTAAAATGTGGCATGTATAATTTTAATATCAGAAACAGAAGAACAGAGCAGAAAAACATATTTAAATAATAGCCGGGAACTTTTCAAATTAATAACAGACTCCAGGCCACAGAGTTAGGAAACTTGAAAGCACCAGGTAAGATACATATGAGAAAAACATATCTAGTTATAACATTTTCAAGCCATAGAAAACTAAAAACAAAGAGAAAATTTTGAAAGGAACCAGACTAGGGGAAATGTGCCTCTGAAGAAACAAGGGTAAGAATTATAGCTGACTTTTCGCCAGAAGCCATGCAAGCAAAATGAGAGTGAAGTGAAATATTTCAAACATTGATTGAAAAAGCTCCACCAAATTAGAACGTTCGATCTGGTGAAATTATTTTTCAAATGTGAAGGAAAAATTAAGACATTTCAGAAACACAAAAATTGAGAAAATTCATCATCGGAGGAATTGTTTGGCAACGAATGTTAAGAGAATTTCTTGATGTAGAAGGAAAATGATATAGGTCAAAAATTTGGATCAACAAAAGCAAAGAGTATCGTGGAAGAATAAATAAATAAAGGTAAAATAAAAACCTTTTGTTTTTCTTATTCTTAGTTGATCTCAAATATAACTGCCTGAAGTATCAATAATAACAATAATAATATAATATATAATAATTATATTATGTATTTTATTATAATATTATATATATTCTATATTATAATAAAAATTGGGT
>NW_027532002.1:5317788-5427559 GCF_008692635.1 Crocuta crocuta
TACTATAGGGATAAGTGAAATGAATAACAGTAATATCACAAGGGATGGAAGGAGAAAATGAGAATATTCCATTTTAAGGTATCTGTACTATACCTGAAGTGGTATAGCGTTATTTAAAAGTGAATTTAGATTAATTTAAAAGGTGCATTGTAAGCTCTAGGGAAATCACCAAAAATGTTTTTAAATGAATATAATTGACAAACTAAGGAATACAGAATCAGCTAAAATGTTATTAAAAGCAGAAAGGGAGAGGAAAACGTCAACAAAGAACAAGTGCAACAAAGAGAAAACAGCTACAAACACAGTAGATACTAATCTAATCACATCAATAATCACTTAAAATCTGAATGGTCTAAATACAAAAGTTAAAAAACAATGTCAGAATGGATAAAAAAAATAACACCCGAGTTATATGCTGTCTATAAGAAACACACTTAAATATAAGAACTCAGATAAATTGAAAGTAAAAGGGATGGACAAAGACATACCACACTGATCAAAAATGAAAGCTCAATTAGCTATATTCACTTTAAACAAAGCTTATTTCAGAGCAAGGGAGATTATCAGGGATAAAGATGGGCATAATATAATTATAAGAAGACATAACCATCTTGTATATGCACCCAACAAAAAAGCATCCAAAAAACATGGCATCAAAACTGGTAGAGCTTAAAAGAGAAATAGACAAATTTATTACTATAGTTGGAGACTTCAACACCCCTCTTTCAGTAACTGATACACAAAGTAGGCAGAAAATCAGTAAGGGTATTGACAGCCTGAAAAATACTATTAACTGACTTGAGCCAAATTACATGTATAGAAAACTGCATCCAACTGCTAAAGAATATGCATTCTCCTCAAGCTAACATGGGGCATTCAACAAGATTGACCACATTCTGGGCTATAAAATACATTTACAAGACATTTACAACAACATATTAAATAGGAAGATTTAATATGTTCTTATGCACAATGGAATCAAACTAGAAATCGGGAACAGAAAAAAGCGGGAAATTTCCAAATGACCTTAAGCAACACAATTCTAAGCAACACAACAGGAGTTAAAGAAGAAATCTCAAGAAAATTTTTAAATATTTTGAACTAAATGAAAATGAAAACACAAAATTACAAAAGTGGTGATCAGAAGGAAATTTATAGCACATGTTTTAGAAAGAAAATAATAAAGATCTATAATTGATAAACTAAGCTTCTACCTTAGGAAACTAGAGAAAAAGGGGCAACATAAGCCTAAAGCAAGCAGAAGAAAAGAAAAGAAATAATAAAAACGAGAGCAAAAATCAATGGAGTTGAAAACAGGGAAGCGCTAGAGAAAAATGAATGTAACCAAAGCCAGTTCTTTGAAAGGATTCATAAAAGAGATAAATCTCTGGCCAGGCTAACTAAGACTAAAAGGGAAAAGACACAAATGTAATGCAGGAGCCAGATTTCTCACAGTTGGGATTGGAAATGTATAAATAAGCAAGGGGAAGAGGCTGCAGTGATCCAGGTGGTAATGGATTAGACTTGGGGACATCAGTACTAATTCATGATTAGCTTACTGTAGGTACAGATGGTTACATATGGACATATTTATACGTATGTCTTTATACATGGGTCAGCATTATATATATATATGAGTGATGCCTTTCTGGGCTGTGTGCCCCTCCTCCAAGCTCAACCAGCACCCTGTGCTTACCTCTGTCATTGTGTTTACAAGAAACCATTAAAATAATAATTTTAATGTTTATTAATGTAGAAAGAGGGAGAGATGATGTGAGTGGGGGAGGGGCAGAGAGAGAGGAGAGAGAGAATCCCAGTCAGGCTCCACACTCAGCATGGAGCCCGAAGTGGGGCTCAAACTCACAGAAACATGAGATCATGATCTGAGCCAAGATCAAGAGTCAGACGCTTAACTGACTGAGCCACCCAGGCACCCCATACAAGAAACCATTTTATTCATTTACGCTATTTGTTTTGTCTGTCTTCTTCCCAACTGGCAAAGTCAAGGAAAAAAAAATATTCTGCACTCCTACTACCTCGTACAGAACCTGGAATGTTGTGTCTTTGGGGACACAGGCAGAGAGCAATGCAGTGTGAAATCTTAGATGAATAACTGCTCTAGTTTCCTCACATGTAAAAGGAAAAATTCGGGCTACTGCCATTTCTGGGGCTCCTTCCAGATCTAAGATTCAAGATTCTTTTCCCATCTCAATGAATTGGGCTTAATTTCACAAAATACAAACTCTACGGAGATTACATGACTTGCCCAAATTCTTCTTTTCCATCTTCTGGAAGGTGATGGAAGATTGAGATTCAGGAAATGTCTACTCTGTGGGGATTGGTTCAGAAAGCCTTTTTCTGTAAATTTTAAATCATTTATTGCCATTAAATTTGTATTTGAAAATTTACAAATGCTTGAACAAACCAGAACGGTTAAAATCTGAAAGGATTGAATACAAGGATAATTATGTTTAAGATCTTAGTGAAATTGTTTTTTTTAAATTTTCTACAATCTGCAGAAAATATCTTGTGTGATAAAGTGAATGTATTGCTATATGTACATCACTCTAATTATACTGCTTTTTCCTCGGGCCTGAGATCAAGGAAGAATGATGGAGAAGCACTTTCCTTGTCTATAAGTGTACAGGTCACACTCTGAGGCTCTTCCAACATCAACGATTCTGCTCTGTCTTAATCCACAATATTCTCCAGCAATCCACTCCTGTCCCTCAGTGACACTGACTGCTTGAAACAACAAGATCACGTAGAAAAGCCCATTACAGTGGTATTCCTTTCCGATTGAACTGTAACAAATTACAACAAACGTAGCTTCAAGACAACACGTGTTTATTATCCTATAGTTCTGCAGGTCTGAGGTCTAAAATGGGTGTCACTGGGCTCAAATCAAGGTGGTAGCAAGGCTACATTCCTTTCTGGGGGCTCAGGGGGAGAATCCATTTCCTCGCCTTTCCCAGTTTCTAGAGGCTGCCCACATTGTTTGGCTCATGGCTGCTTCCTCCAGCTTCAAAGCCAGAAGGGTGACATCTTCAGATCTCTCTGATGGACCCTGTGTTAACACATCTGCTCTCAGTCACTCTCCTACCTCTCTCTATAAGGACCCTGTGTTCACTCTGGGCACCCCCAGATAATTCAGGATAATCTTCCTATCACAAGATTTTTAACTTGATCATCTCTATGAAGTCCTTTAAAAAAATGTTTATTGATTTTTGAGAGACAATGAGAGTGCAAGCAGGGCGGGGCAGAGAGACAGTCTGAAGCAGGCTGTGTGCTGATAGCAGATTGGCTGATGGGGACTCGAACTCAGAACTGTGATATCTTGAACTGAGCTTAAGTCGGAAGCTTAACTAACTGAACCACCCAGGTGCCCCAAAGTCCTTTTTGATTTGCAAGGCAATATATTGACATCTTTGCTACGGGAGCCATTACTCTGTCTAGCATATATCCACCTTTCTTTCACTATCCAATGGTGCGGATACCTCTTGTGTGGAGCACTATTTTCACAGCAACCTCTGAGTCAGGGTCACATATTTTCCCAGAGAAGTCAGTGCTTTATCAGTTCTATGAAGATTGCCCTTTTAGAAAGCGTAAAAGGATATGCAGGGCTCTAATTATAGCTCTGTGAGCATGTAATACTTTTGTATCAGGCAAAATTTATCTTTTTCTTAAGAGTATAGCTTTGGACTTAGATTTAAATCTGGCCTGGATGGACCTTGAGGGTGTTATGCTGAGCGAAATAAGTCAGGCAAAGAAGGACAAATATCATATGTTTGNTGCTGCCATCCTTATACTCTACGTCTACCATCCCTGAGATTTCTCTACTGAGATTTGAAGGATAGCCAAGGTGTCTTAAATTATAGGGTAAAAGACATAATTGGACTTCATAGACTCAATAGAAATAAATAAGAAAACAAAAAGAGTATATAATTTGGGTGGGTTTTTTCCATGAAGTCTGAACTTTGATTTAGTAAATAAATCTCTTCTCTGAAAATATTTAATACTTATTTTCTACAGCCAGTAAAATATGTACCAAAAAACCTTTGAAAAACCACCTAAAGTTCCAATAGGACATCAAGGTAATGAAACATTGTGCATATTATAAAATATGATGTTTATAAAATCGGGTTCACTATTAATCTTCTGGCCCCTCTCTCTCCTTTTTAAAAAAAAAATGTTTTTATTTGTTTCCGAGAGAGAGAGGGGGAGAGAGAGAGAGAGAGAGAGAGAGAGAACGTGAGCAGGGGAGGGTCAGAGAGAGAGGGAGACACAGAATCTGAAACAGGCTCCAGGCTCTGAGCTGGCAGTTGGCACAGAGCCCGATGCAGGGCTCGAACCCACGAACCGTGAGATCATGACCTGAGCTGAAATCGGATGCTCAACCAACTGAGCCATCCAGGTGCCCCTCTTTCTCCTTGTCCAATTCTGTGACTCTGGGATTCTCTATAACTTGCTGAAGTTGTTCTGTGCACCCGGTGGTTGAAAAGACAATTAAACTAAGCTTCCAAAGTATTCCTCTTTCTTCCCGATGCCCCCACTTATCAACATTATATTAAATTGGTTAAAAGTTCAATGTATAGCTAGGAGCCTAGTATAGTTTTGGCAACATAACTTATTAAGGATGATTTAATGCATATTTAGACTGTGTCTTTTCCTAACACAATGTCTTTGGCACCTTAAAACATGAAATAGAACATCATTAGTCCCTCCTGCAAAAGAGTACACCTTGATCACATTTATTCTCCTTTCTCATTCTCGCCTTCACATTCCCCTCCTTCAATTACTTTTTCTTTACATAAGAAATGTATCGCATTGGCTCATTGCCAACATTTTAAACAAGACAATGTATGCAAAATAAAGTGAGAAAAGTTCCCACCTTTTCAATCTTGTGAAGTAATCATCATGAAAAGTGTTGCCAATTATTGTCTTTCAGCATTTTTCACCCACAAACACTTGCTGGACATCATGCCTTGACCAAGCATGTAGATCTGACTTAGTTTTTAGTGGCCACATTGCTGTCCATTGTCTGAACATATCAAAATTTGTTTTTCTCTAGTTCTCTCTTCACTGTTGTTGCAGAAAGCAGATTGTCACACTGCATTTATCCTTCTACGTATTTTTCAGTGGAGAAGTACCAAAAAGGATAGAAAAAGCAGCCCTACAGCTATTTTCTTAAAAAAAAAAATCCTTTCCCCCAAACTCCCTCACTTCTTGATCTCTTGTCTTGGAAGAGTTGAAGGAGTGGCCAAGGAAAGGTATTATTTAGCAACATATTATCAAACATGAACAAACAATTACTAGATACCTTCCCACTCTCCTCACAGTACCCCAGTGATGGTGATTTTGGAACCAGGAGGAGTGAGAGGAACCCCTGTAGCGACTTTAGAAAAGTATCTGCTGAGAATACATTACTTTTATTATATGATGAGACAGGCAGACATGTATATAAAATAAAACCAATTATATTTCTGTATATTGATACAGAAATATATATGTATATATCTGCTCTACTGTCCTATTGGAATGTTCAATTTCATTAGATTTGGCATGTTTCATTAATTAACAACTTTTTTCTGTTAAAGATGAAGTACCAAAATATCATTCTGATTAGGGCATTCTCAACATTGTTCTGAATGACATCCTCATGCAAAAATATCACCATCTGGAAACCAGAAATGGAGCATCATGCCCACAAGCAGTTCTTCCTCTCCTCTCTCTCTCCCCCTTTTCGCCCCTTCCCCCACCCCTGCAATCAGCTAGCTCTCATGACCACACCATGTATTTGTCCATCCTTAACTACAGCTCTAGATTATTATTATCTGTGATCTGCCCCCACCCACAGAGAGACTCAGACTTAATTCCCCTTCCTCTGTCTCCTCCTCAGGGAACTTCTCAGCTGCTGCAGGACCGACAGCATTTCACATCATTCTACCCGTTTCTAACAACTACAGTCTCATCAATGTTCCCTGCATTCATCCCAAGCCTGTTAGATTGGTTACAGTCAAAAGACTCTTACAAATAAAAAGTACTTATAAATAGGAAGAAGAAAAGAGGACACAGACTTTCTATGCCCCTTCTTTTAATGACCAGGTAGAACATTCAGTTTGCTCAGGCACAAAGAAAAGATCTTGACCAACAGTCTTACCTCTAACCGTTGGAGGAGAAGTCAGGGTACAAGCAAAGCCCACCCCACAGGGAGCTGATCATCACAACAGCCTCCACAGGCACCCCATCCACCTGTAACTAAAGCTCCACTCCTGAACGCACTGGCAGTTGTGTAACTGGACAGTTCCTGAAGGAAACAGTGTGGCATTTGACTAATCTTGCATAACATTTTCATAATCCACGCCCGTTTGTCCCAAGGAAAAACCTGTTTTTGTATCAGGAAACATTCAAAACAGGGGACTGAGATAGTGGGGCTCCTTCAGACAAATGAGCCAAACTAGAGGAGACTTCCTGTACGCATGGACACCACAAGATTTTGGAGGTCTACCTGGTGCCAGACCCAGGGTTGGGGAAAGGAGATGTGAAGAACAAGTCACTCTCCTCTCCCCAAGGACCTCATAGCCTTTTGGGGGCCACAACCAGTAACTCCCATGGAGGAATGTTGAGGACACAGAGTGGTAGGGGACATATTATCAACCTTTGGGAAGGCTTCACCAAGGAGTAGTGTCTGAAAAGAGTTTCAAATCATGAGTAGAAGGTTTTCTGATGGGTGAGGTTATTGAATGATGATACATCTGGGGACTCGCAAAGTCATCTGTATAGCTACAAAGTCATCTCGTGGGCTGATTTACGACTTAGAAAATAACAATTTTGAATTTGGTCCCATAATGATTCTACACTTTACTGCATGAACTTAGCATATTATTTGTAGTTGTATGAAAACATTGAATGGAGGAGTTAGTGTGTATTTAGTTACTCTGAGTGCTCAGAAAGTGGGTGGTCTGGTTGGTCCAATGACCCACCTTGAATTAGGTCATTGAATGCCAACTTCCAAATAATTAGAATAATTCAAGTACATTAAATATGAAAGTTGTCATTAGTACATGTGCCACATTAGTAATGTGGGATATTCCTTTGGCACATTAGAAGGATCTTCAAATCTTTAGAAAGGGTCAGGACTGTAGTCAGCATGAGTCCCACTGTGTGAGTTCCAAGGTGATTGCCAACAAGGTCTGCTAGGGAGGAGGTGAGCTTAGGCTTCTCCTATTTTAAAAATCACTTGCATTTAGAATATTTTTATACTTTGTGTGCTGTGAAGCCTCCTGACAGATTGAATTTGGGCCAACATAATAAATGAAGCACTACACTAATAATGTTAATACAAACAAATAATCAGAATAAACCACATTTTCCCACGTGATCTAGTAAACATATGGTCTTGTGGTTGAAACTTGGCAAGTTAATTGTCATAAGAACCCTGAAAGGAAGGTGGAATGAATTGGTAATTCTATCCCTAGGTCAGATCTCCGTCCTTGATATTTCCCTGTTCCCACAGACTGGCAAACCCTTGAAACAGCAAGTACATTCTATTGTTAGCATTTCTTTCCCCAGTGAAATCGCATTAATGATTATAATTTGCTCCATTAGTATTGCCTTTACAGCTTCATTAAATGCATCCATTATTTTACTTTGTTTCTAAAGACCTGTTGGATGCCCAGGACGAAAGATGTTTGTGTGTGTGTGTGTGTGTGGGTGTGTGTGGGTGTGTGTGTGTGTGTGTTTCCCTTCTATATTTAACATGTGAGAAGTTAAGAGTTGGAAAGATGACTTGCTTTGTCCAAGGTCACATGACCTAAACTACAATGTATGCTTCTACCTCCACGTTTGAATTCCTTTTTCACAATACCATACTGCCTCGGGAACATGCCTTACTCACAAGTTTAAGCACTACGTTTCCAACACTGTCCTCATGAAAACCTCACACCAGACCTGCAGAATAGATTCTACTGTCATTCTCATTTTGCACATGAGGAACCTGAAGCATGGAAAGGTTAGGGATACTTCTCAGAGGAAGAATTAGGATTCAAACACCAGAATCTGGTTGGCTCCAGAGTCTGTACTCTTATCGACTGCTGATATGCCCCCCAAGGCAGCTAATCTATTTTCCCCAATGCCATTACTGTTCTTGCAGTGTTACTATACTATCATTTGTCTATGTGGCTTTCTTACCCACTGAACTTGAAGATTCTGGACAGCAGAGCGAACCACTTAATTGGTTTTGTTCACAGACTTATATGTGTTAAGCTCAGAAAATATTTCCCTGTATTTCTGTTCTCAGTTAATGACATAACCAATCACTCAAACTCCAAGCCAGAAATGTGGGGATTATTTTAGATTGATCCCTTCTTCCTCATTCCCTTCACAGTCAAGCCCCATCAATTCTTCCTTAACTCCTCCTCTCAAATTTATCCTTTCCTTTCTGTCTCCACCACTGCCATCTGTTTAAACCAAGACAGTTCTGGATTATATCAGCCACCTTGCTGGTCTTCCAGCCTCCTGACTCCCTGTCATTCCAGTCTATCCTCACAGCTAGCAGTGATCTGATCTGACCATGTCACTCACTTTCTTACTCACCATTGTACTTGTTCGAAGAACCCAAAAGATAATTTTGCTTTATTTTGTTGTTGGTTTTGGGGCACACATACAGATGTTGCTTCCTTCCTCTATTAGGAAGAACCTCCCTGTAATCATTTGCTTGTAGAGTTCCTAATCATCATATAAGACTCAACTCAGTCCATTTATTTTACTTATCCATTCCACTATCAATAGAATCTCAATTGGACTCCAGTGCTACCAACAATGACATTATGAGCATTCTTGTTCATGTCTCTCATGACTAGACTTTTCTGACCTTGTGTATGAGTTTGTCTGGGATATATACCTTGTAGTCAGATTTCAGGATCAAGGTCAGTTAGGCAAAGTCACAAAGGCTGGTTTAGAGTCAAGGATCAGGAAGAATGATAACTCAGATATGGCTAAGCTTACATTTTTACTTTGTTTTTGTGCAAATGATGTACTTAAGTTCAAGAATCAATGCTGTTGTGAATGATCACAGCTCCCTGGGGTCTCTTTTTAACTCGGGGTGACCCTTTCAAAGTTTAGAGGTTTCAGCAAGCCTTGAAGAGTGAAGGTCATACCATAGCTGAGAGGCTTGGAGTCTTGGACTATCTTCTTTGTTGTTTTGAGTAGGAGTGTAGGGTGGGTGTGGGTTACATCAACATCCATGGTCCACCTTGTTACCACAAAGGGAATTTTATGCCATAGAAGAATGGAACGACGTGGTTGCTCTTCTGTCTGGGTTTTCCTTATGGACTCACTGCTCCTACTCATCTCTGTACGTCAGGACATTGACTATTCTAGAGGGTTCATGCATTCCTTATTTCACCCAGTTTTGCCACACCACTCTCCGAAAGGTGTTGGATTGTCCATACTCTCCTGTGGTTCAGGAGAGATCTCATTTCATAAGCATTTGGTAACTCTGGGTGGTATTTGATTTTCATTAAGATGGGCTTAAACGGGTATGTCTGTATGACTTTAATTTTCATCTCTCTCATTACATTTTCACTAACAAGGCTGAGAATCTCTTCATATGCTTTTACTCTTCCACGCTCATTTCTTTGAATTGTATCGTCATGACCTTTGCCCATTTTTTTTACTGTGCTCATTTTTGTTTCTGGTTGATTCATAAGAGTCCTTTGTATTTTCTAGATTAATCCCTCGTTGGTTTTTGAAGTTGCAAATATGTTCTCCTAATCTGGCACCCATATGTTAACATAATCTATACAGCGGTTCATTGAACAGAGGTCTTTAATTTTGATGTTGTCAAATCCAATTTTTGCCTTCTGGTTTGTGGTTTGGGGTTCTTATTTAAGAAGTACTTTCCCTCCTAATGATTAAATAAATTATCATGTCCCTCTCTCAATTCATTTTACAGCTTTACCTCTAATATATAGGTCTTCTGTACCTCCGGGGTTCACTCAAATATACAGTATAAAGTGTGGATACAAACTTTTTTATTCTTTTTTTGTTTTTTTTTTGCGTATGGTGAGCCAGTTTTCTGAATATCGTCTACTGAACAATCTTCAGTCAATCTACTTCCTCTTACTCCTGTTTCCTGAGACTTTTCTTTAATATATCAAATCTCTTTGTTTCTTTTTTTTTTTTAATTTTTTTTAATGTTTTATTTATTTCTAGGAGAGAGAGAGACAGCGTGAGCAGGGGAGGGTCAGAGAGAGAGGGAGTCACAGACTGAAACAGGCTCCAGGCTCCGAGCTGGCAGTCAGCACAGAGCCCGACGCGGGGCTCGAACCCACGAACCGCGAGATCATGACCTAAGCGAAAGTCGGACGCTTAACCGACTAAGCCACCCAGGCGCCCCCAAATCTCTTTGTTTCTTTCTTTCTCTTTGTCTCTCTCTGTCTCCATCTCTCTGTCTCTGTCTATATAGCTAGACACTATTTATCTCTCAGAGATCTATCTAGCTAAAGATAGCTATCTAGATAGATCTATCTAGCTATATAGACAGAGACAGACATATATCTATATGTATATATATATATACATATATATATAGAGAGAGAGAGGGAGAGAGAGAGAGAGATGCACATATCTCATATCTCTGTCTCTATAAATACCTATCCAGTGAGAGAGACAGAGAGAGAGAGGTATATATGTTTCCATATACATATAACACACACACACACACACACACACATCTTATTGGTTCTGTTTCTCTAAAGAACCCTGACTAATACCCTAGTATAGAACAATGATATTGATACGTAGTACCGAAGTCTGTATCTGACAATCTTGTGGAACTCACTGCATTTTGAAAATTCTATTACCTTTTCTGTGCAGATGATCATGTAATTCACAGTAATATCTATATTGTACTTTTCCTTTCTATCTTCATAACTTTTCTCTCTTCTTCTTCCTCCTTAATTATCTCACTGCATTGGCCAAATTTAACACGATTCTAAACAACACAGTAGTAGTAACAGTGGGTATATCCTTGTGTTATTTCCTACAATAAAAGGATCAAGTCTTTAGGTCTCTGTTGCACATATTTCCTGGATGTCTTTAATAGGTAGACTTTATCAAGTTAAGGAGACTACCTTCTAATTCTAGTTTTCTAATAATTTTTCTGAATTAAATCTTCCTTTTAGGCACTACTTTCCTAAGATAAACCCTCACTGATTATGGTGTATGACCTTAAAATACATTATGTGGGGCGCCTGGGTGGCTTAGTCGGTTAAACGTCTGACTTTCGCTTAGGTCATGATCTCGCGGTTCGTGGGTTCGAGCCCCGCATCGGGCTCTGTGCTGACTGCCAGCTCAGAGCCTGGAGCCTGTTTCAGATTCTGTGTCTCCCTCTCTCTCTGACCCTCCCCTGCTCACGCTGTCTCTCTCTGTCTCCTAGAAATAAATAAAAGAATATTAAAAAAAAAATAAAATACATTATGTATTCCACTAGCAAATATCTAATTTGATCTTTTCATCTATGATTTTAGGTGAAATGTCCATATAATATAATTTAATTTATCAGGCTTGTTTTTATCAGGCTTTGAAATTACAAATATGCTAGCCTCATGAAACAGTTACTTTTCCTTCTTTAAAAAAATCTTTTCTAATTTAAAAAGGAACAGAACTCTTTTTAAAAGTTCATCTGGGCCTGGGATTTTCTGCTGGTAAAAGCAGGTGGAAATGGAACTCTTTAACTGTTTCTGTGATAATGGGATTTATTCATATTTTCTATTTATTCTTATGCCAATTTTGGTATTTAATGTTTCTTGAAATTTATGCCTTTGGCTCAAGCTTTCCAAATTGTTGCCTGTAGTTGTCTATGATATTCTTTTAAGCTGGAAAAGCTTTCCATTTTGCCCATAGTAATCCCTCAACTTTCTGAAATGTTTTGCAGATAAATTTTTTAAATTAAATTACATTTTTAAAAATTCAGATATAATTAATGTGCTGATAAACATTTTTAATTGTCTTGATTAGTCTTGCCAAATGACTAACATTTATAAATTTTTGAAAGGACCAAAATTTTGGTTTTGTTCATCTTCTGTATTTCTTTTTTATTCTATACTGCTTTAATTTCTGCTCTAATCTTTATTATTTCCTCTTTCCTCATTGTAAAGTTTACTTTCTTGCTTTATATCTATCTTCTTAAATTATATATTAGATCACTTGCTTTGAGCCTATCTTATTTATTGAGCATATATTTAGAATTACAAACTTGCTTTTAAGTAGTTATAAACTTTTTAGTTTCTATGATGCTGACGATCTGAAATTAATCGATGGATAGTACTTTTTTGTGAATAGAATTCACAAAATCCTTTGTGATAGAATCTATATATTAGGACAGAATTTTTGTGAATTTTCCATGTATTATTATAAGTAATATGAATTTCTCTTTTGCAAACTCTTTGTATATCTATTAGTCCTGATATTCCTAACATTCCTGAGAATGTCTTTTTTAATGTCCTTGTTTGAGTATTTAGCTGGATATAAAATTCTAGATTCAATGTTCTTTTCCTTAAATCTTAAAATTTCATTTAATTGTATCCTTGCATCTATTGTTGCTTTTGAGAAATCTGCTATCTCTCAGTTTATTATTCCTCTGAAGGTGATCAATTTTTGCTCAGAAGCTTTCAGAACTTTCACTTTTCCTTCATGTTTTTAAATTTTACTACACTACAACTGTAATATATATTATACCCATGACCTCCTAAAATTCTTCTTTATGAATCCTTGTTCTAGCTTCCTTTTTCCAATATCCTTCTATATCCTCTTTTGAGAATATTCATTGAATAGCTATTACACATTCATTTGTTATATTGGCACTTATTACGAACCAGGTACTATTTTCCAAGCTGGAAATATGGCTAGGACAAAACATGTCTCATTGAAATCATATTATACTGGAGGGGGACAGATAAACAAATAGTCAAATGAATTTATGTCAGGTGTTAAAAGCACAGAAAAGAAATATAAAGCAAAGAAAGGGATAGGAAATGTGTGTGGGAGTTCATACTTTTAAACTTTATATTTTAACGTAATTTCATTCTTAGAGAAAACTTATAAAAATAGTACAAAGAATATATACATGCCATTCACCCCAATTTCATATTAACATTTTATTACATTTGCTGTCCTCTGTCTCTCTGTCTCTCTCTCTCATTCTCTCTCTCTTTATTTGAGTTTATATAGAGTTATTTATTTACCTATCAATCTACAGATAGATAGATTTATAGATATATA
Source organism: Crocuta crocuta (assembly GCF_008692635.1). Classification (NCBI taxonomy): domain Eukaryota; kingdom Metazoa; phylum Chordata; class Mammalia; order Carnivora; family Hyaenidae; genus Crocuta; species Crocuta crocuta. The sequence goes on from NW_027532002.1 coordinate 5,331,073, forward strand.
GGTCTAAATCATTGGAGAGTAAATTATGGACATGATACCTCTTTATCCCTAGACTTCAGTGTTAAATGTCTAAAAACAAGAACAATCAGTTATGTACTACCATACGGTGATCAAAATCAGGTAATTAACCTTGAAAAAGTACAGTGAAATACTGTTATATAATCTACAGACTTTCTTTTAAGTCTTTTCTTTCTTTATAATCTACAGGTCTTATTCAGAGTTCACCAGATGTCCCCAAAATGTCCTTTGTAACAAAAGAAAATATTAGATAATGAGTTGCATTCAGGTGTTATGTCTCTTTATCCTCCTTTAATCTGGAACATCCCTAAGTCTTTTAAATATAAAGGGAACAACATTTTGAAGCACTAGCTTGCAGAATATCCCTCAGTTTAGGTTATCCAATATTTCCCCATGATTAGATTTGGGTTATGCATTTTTGCAGAAATACCACTAAAGTGATTCTGTGTTCTGTGTTCTCAGTACATATATCAAGAGTCACATGAAGTCAATTAGTCCCATTACTGGTGATGTTAACTTTGATGATTTTAAGGTAGTATCTTTCCAGATAGGGAGTCATTTAATTTTTTCTCTCCGATCTATTAATATTCCTTATTCAGTATAAGCTATTCAAGTTGCCTTTTAATGTTGTTTGCTCTTTAGCCTTGTTATTTTTCCCTCTGAGTTCATGTTCCTCTGGATATAGTCGACATCTCAGCTGGTGATGTGGACCTATGGGAAAGAATAAAAACCTGGATTCTTCGTTATGTCCATAGGAGTTTAAATGGTAGGGATGAATGCCCCTTGGTCAGGGGAGTCACCTGAGCCACCTTTATACCTGTGCGTTGGCTCTGCTCCTTTATAGTAGCTCTCTCATTTGCTTATTGTCATCTAACCAACAGTTTGGGCTCAGAGAGGGTGGTGATTAGGGAGAAAAAACTCAATTGTTGATTGGCCCAGTTGTCATATACCTGTTGCTATTGACCCTGTGGCCTACCTCTAGCCCTACCCTGACCAGGTGTCCCCTAGCTTCACTGGGCTGCCTGCTGCTTTTGTCTTTCAGAGTGGGTGGAGTGGGCAGTAGTCTGGAAAAAAAAGAACATGTGCAAAACCCCCTTCCTACCAAGTCACTCATCTGTGATACTTGTCCTTCTGTTGTCTAGGAATGATTTGTGTTTCATGTAAGTTGGTTGGGGCTGTCTTTGTCTTTCTTTATCATCTGGGGTAGGTCCAGGGCTCAGTCTCAGAAAGGAGGCCACAGGCCATGTTAGTTTTCCATCTTGTGTAGTGATTTTATGAGGATTAAGTGAACTCATTAGATAAAAGCATCTGGAGAACAGCGTGACACCGGTAAATGGTATCCACTACTAGTACTATTATTAGATGATAATGATTATAATTATCATTATTAATAATAGCCTTTTAATTTTACATAATAGTAAATACTCTCATCAACTCCTATTAAGTCTCTTATACACTTGAGACTCCATTTTGGATGAACAAATACAAGATGTGTTCCACATAGGCCTTGCTCTTTGGCCCATGACACAAATTACTGAATATTCCAATGTGCGCAGATGAGGGGACACTTACCCATTTGGAACAGAGACAGTCCATGAAGCCTCAGAAAGGAAAGGGTTTCTAAAATCTTTGTGAGTTTGCCAACATCTCTTACTAGATTTGGCAAAGATGCAACTGACAAGTCATGAGCATTTGTCTTGAGGAAATGCAGGGCCAAGATTGTGACCAGGGAGCCCAATGGGCACCCAAAGTGTTGTTGGGGCTGAGGATATGCCTTTGTGGTTTGGTAGGAAGAGCAAGAAGACAGAGACAAGAAGAGGTAAGAAGTCAGAACATAGTAGGGACCCCATAAATTTGATTTGTATCCAATTGTTCTAGATTTAAGAACTGAACCAGCCACCTACTAGGTCTGTGACATTGGCAGGTGGTCTAACTTTTTTGATCCTCAATTTCTTTATCTGCCAAATGGGGATAATAACGTCATGTCTGTCTGACTCAGAAGGTGGTTTTGAGGGACAAAAGAATCAACAGATAATTCACTTGCTTTGAAAACTGTCCAAATGCATTGTATTGATAGCTTGCCACCTGCATTAGAGGATTTTACTGTGGAACAGAGACCCGTGGTGCACTATGGACCAGCAGAGGCTATCTCTAAATCCTGAACATGGTCAGAGTGCATAGTTGAATCTGGTACTTTTTAATTACTGATGAATCCCTGATCACTGGTCTCAAGTTCATTTGCTAATTTCTTCTTCAGGGCTGAAAACACATGCTATAACTATTACAACCCCTTCTCCTTCCCCCCTGCCAAAGGGAGTTTCATTTACCCTGAGTTTAGAGGTGAGTTAATCACACCAGTTACTCACAGTCTAATTTCCCTCATCTGCAGCCAAGTATTTTAGGCCACTGGCCAAACATTGTGGTGAGAAAATGGCACAGGTGGAATTCAGCTATGACGCTGTTACTCCATCTTGGTGAGGCAGGGAGGAGTCCTGTCTGATGATAGAATGTGTTATATTTCAGAAAAAGAAAAAAAAATTTGGCCCCTTTAAATACACGGGTTATCTCTGGGTTTTCATTATCATAGAATTTACCTATGAACATTTTTCCCATAGGCTACAACCTTTCCTTTTCTCCTTTCTGGCTCCCTTCAAACTGGAATGAACCTATGACCTTTACAGAGTTGTGATGCTGAGTGAAATGTTCCTTTACAACTTCAGAATCTTATACCACTCTGAAAATAGCCTCCTGGGTTTGTTGACAGAGCAGGGGTAGCAGTAAACATTTCCCAGAAAAAGACATTGAGACATTACCAATGTCCATTCTTGCTTCCAGTTGTTCTAGGAAATCCAGTGTGGGCATCCTGGCTCTTCTCATGGAGGTAGAGCTGGAGGCGCAGAGATGACTATGAACACAATGTGTGCAGTATTAGGGGAACAAGAGCTTTTGGACTTTCAGTCCCAGGAAATATGACCCTACAATATCTCTCCCTTCCTGCTCCCCAGATGTCTTCCATGATCATGGCCATGGAACATCAGTTCTGCCCCCCACAATTATAATGATTTTGCCCATACTTCTTTACTTGATAATCAAGACAAAATTATACCTCTCTGCATAATGATACAGAATGTCTAAAATGAAGAAGGTTCTGGAAAAATTTAATAAGTATAGTCACCACACACCTTCCTCTTAGGCTCCAATATTTTCAGTAAATGTCCACTAAATGTCTACCAGATTCCTTAGTCTGTTAGGAGATCATTTCAAAATATGAGCAGTTAGAGCCAGTCATAGGCAAAAATCGTGGTTTTCACTTCCTGCTTCAGGAGTTCCGAAACCCAAATCCCAGCAAAGGGGACCAGCAAACAGGAACCGCACTGCAATTCAAGCTCAAGTTAAAATATTCTTCTCCACTATATAAATCACTAAACATTATGATTCAACAAAGCAATATCTCTAGAAGTTTCAGTGACCAGGATGTATCAACACTGTACTCAAGAGCTGCTTAACAATCAAACCATTTTTCCGTTTTGAAAAACTCTGTGAATCACTCCCTTTAAGCCTGCAAGCTACAGAGCAGCACATCGAGACCGCAAAGGGAAGCTGATGGACACCTGAACTGAAAGGAAGCAAAGTTACCCTCAAACCACCAGGCCTGAGCACAGCCAAGGGGCCCTCAGTTGTATATCAGGTCCCCCAGGCCTGGGACCCACACTGCAGATACCACATAGGGCTTAGAAAAGAGCCACAAGTCATAGCATGACCTTCTGGGAAGATTTTACAGTCTTCACGGGACTGGGTTTTCAACTTAAACAAAGAACAATACATAGTTCAGATAAGTTTGTTAAAGGCAGGCCAAGGGGAGATGACACATATTTCCCTTATTACTCAAGGCTTACCCTTTGGGGGCAGGAAAGGAAAATTTATAAGATAGCTGGCAATTTGGCAACCGTTTCCTATTTCTTTCATTCTCTATAGGACACTTCTGGCTTATTTGAAGTCGAATTTTTCTCAGGTTTATAAAATATTATATATTTTTTACAAAAGCAATTTGAGCTTGGGCACCTGCGTGGCTCAGTCTGTTAAGAGTCTGACTCTCGGGGCGCCTGGGTGGCTTAGTCGGTTAAGCGTCCGACTTCCGCTTAGGTCATGATCTCGCGGTTCGTGGGTTCGAGCCCCGTGTCGGGCTCTGTGCTGACTGCCAGCTCAGAGCCTGGAGCCTGTTTCAGAGTCTGTGACTCCCTCTCTCTCTGACCCTCCCCTGCTCACGCTGTCTCTCTCTCTCTCTCTCTCTTAGAAATAAATTTAAAAAAAAAAAAAGAGTCTGACTCTTGATTTCCAGCCCATGTCACAATCTCATGGTTCATAGGATTGAGCCTTGTATCAGGCTCTGTGTGCTGACATCATGGAGCCTGCTTGGGATTCTCTCTCTCCTTCTATCTCTGCCCCTCCCCAGCTCCTGCTGCTCTCTGTCTGTGTCTCTCTGTCTCTGTCTCTCTCTCCCTCTTTCTCTCAAAATAAGTAAATAAACTTTTTTAAAAAAAGCAATTTTAGCTGAAGGGTAAGGCTTGGTAGTAGGAACTATTAGGTAAAAAACCCCAGTCTTCTGTAAGTTTCACAACTGACCTTTCCTTAGCCTGGCAAGGAGACATCCTCTTCAACACTTATCCATCTCTGAGACAAAAGGTGCCATCTCCCAAAGACTTTCAACACTTGGCACTTAAGCTGAAAACCAAAATTGAAACACTCAACCTGGTTTCTTTGGAAAATTGCTTTTGATTTATTGGTGCTTTCATAGATTAGCTTTTTGTTATTAAATTCTAGAAGCATGGCATTAGGCCAGAGGTTAGGACACTGAGGCTTATACTATTGATTCTTTGGATTAAAAAAAATTTTTTTTATGTTTTTACTTATTTCTGAGAGAGAGAGAGAGAGACAGTGTGAGGAGGGGAGAGTCAGAGAGAGAGGGAGACACAGAATCTGAAGCAGCCTTCAGGCTCTGAGCTAGCTGTAAGCACAGAGCACAATGCGGGGCTCGAACACATGAACTGTGAGATCATGACCTGAGCCGAAGTCAGACCCTCAACTGACTGAGCCATCCAGGCGCCCCTGATTCTTTGGAATTTTTGATATTGTCTATGTGAGTTTACTTGTCATTGATTTGTGTACATGTTTTATGGGCATAGGATCTTAGATTCTTAGTTTGTAAGGCTGTAAATGCGATATATATTTTTAAAGTATCTTTATTAATTATGTTATTCATTTCACCCATAATCTTGTTTATAACTTTACATATATATAAATATAAAATGTAAAATACATATGCATATATATCTATATGTATATATATATGTATATACACTATATTGTGCATTTATGCTGACAAAAAACAGACTATATGCAGACTCATTCTTTTTATGTGTTGACTTCCTCATTCTTGAGCTCTTGAGCTCCTAATTTTTCTTTCCTTCTTGTTTAATTGGAACAGATCTGCAAATAATTCTATCAAGTAGAGTAGATATGTCATTAGTATATTTTATGAGCATCTTTTTTATCAGAAGATATATTTCTATTGCCTTCTTAAAATTGAGTCTAAAATTCTTGGGTCTAAAAAAACTGTTCATTGACAGAGAAAAAGCACTGCTTTATTGTCTACTGGCATTTAAGGTTACAAATGAGAAACTGAGCTAAATTAATGTTTGTTTCTTTGCAGAAAACCTGTTTTTCTTATTTGGATCATAATTGATTTTTATCTTTATCCTAGTTGTTTGTCTTTTTCCAAATGTCTAGATGTGTGTGCCACTTCTATGACTTCACATGGAATATGCAGAAAATGCTCTTTTATTATAACAGTATGTCTTCTCTACTTTTTCCAGGGTTTCATTCAGAAAAAATAATAATTTGCAAGTTGCCCATCCATATTTGTCTTTAGTGTTTATAGTCTCTCTTCACCCATGCCCCCCACCCCCGTCCCCGGCCTTTTTTGTATGTTGCCTCTGCATTCTGGAAAAAATTTACAAATCTGTTATTCATATCACTGATAATTTTTTTACACACCAATCTACTTTTCTCCAATGTAATAGTTAACGTTGCTACTGTTTTTTAAAAGTCTTTAAAAATCTATGTTATCTCATTTAAGTCTATTTTACTCCTACATTCCAACCTTTTAACCTCAATCTGTTCTCTCTTGATGGTTCTCTGCTCATATTTCACACAGACCATGGCTTTTTCATTCTGTGCTCCATATAACCTGTTACCCAAAAGTTTCCTTGAGATCATGAATGGATGATTTATAGAAGTATCTTCCTTTCCTTATTTTCTCCAGTGATATGCCAAATGTGTCACTCGGATGCTATTTTCTTTCCTGGTCTCCATACTGCTCTCTTACTGTTATTGTCCATCTTTCAAGAAAGGTGAAATCTAATCATTCCCTATATTTTCAGACAGGGTGTTTCCACATACTGACTTCCCTTCTCCAACCCAAAGTGCAAGGGCAGACCAATGAGCACCTCTTCCAGATCCTTGACCAGCCTCTACCAAACTTTTAACTTTTAATCCTCATGCTATTCTCCTGCCTTCATTCTCTCATGGCTATGATCCCACACAATATGTGAAAATCGATAATGCCAAGCTTTCTGTGCTCTGTAAGTGTCATCCTCAGCCTTGGGCTTCATTACTTTCTTTATAGAATGGAACTTTCCAGAATGCAGTCTGTGGAAGACCTGCCCTCTGCATCTCCTACTTGAGTTCTAAGACACACAGTCTTTGCCTAAGAGTTTAAAAAGTGAAGGATGAGGGAATAGGCACATTGATAGTCTTATGAGTACAGGTGCTAGTTCTTAAATCTGCAAGAGATGGTATGGAGGAAAGAAAACATCTATTATTTCTTTAATCATTTCATTACATTAAACCAGGTCATGACGCAAATTGGTCTTGTTTTTCTGAATTAATTCCATTTGTAGTTTATTTAGTAACAAGACATTCCCAATCCTGATAGCAAGTTGTCTATACATCTTGGTTTCTAATGTTTTGGGGTTTCTCTTAATCTGTCTCTTCACAATTATTTAAATAAGAAGTTGGGAGAGACTATACTGGCTACTTACCAAGCAACAGTCTGAAAAATTCCATAATGGTCAATTTTTGGTAACCCTTTGATAAAGATGGCTAAAATCATCAAGTTATTAGGTATTAATCTGTGAGAAACCCTAAATCCCATCCAGTCCAGTCTCATCTATCTGAGATACAGAACTGTGAAAGAAGAACTTATGCTCCAACAGATTCCCCAAAATCTGCAATTCCGTTGGAGGAGATCCTAAAATTTTCTTATCAGGGTTTGTCTCTACCCCTGGCTATAGGTCAGAGGTGAATATGCAATGCCTCAGAGAAGCTGGGTACTAGTCACCTTGCCAGCTCTCCTAAAAGAAGCTGTCACATAAGACTTTAGCATCATCTGTCGATACCAATTCCCAGCAATCCCAGCAACACATTATTTCCCATTGCATCTGCATTTGCAATATTCATGTAATAAAGGGTAAGAAGAAGAGTTGGGGGCAGTCATTGAGCCCATTTGTAGGGAAAACATTTGTTTATCTGTATTCATCTTCTTCTTGTTCTCAATTAGACATAGTGGTAGCACTCAGACACATCACACACACACGCACACATACATATATACAAAGAGTATTAATCACCGCTGTCCCTGCTATGTCACCGATTCTCTCATAAGAACAGAATAACAAATTATAGCCCAAGGTTCATGGAATGTTCATCTATATTACATGGAAACAAAGACCAATCCCTGCACAGCAACAACAATGAATGGTGGTGGGGAAAGGCTGGGTGGTCAAACACACTTGGAAAGAGCTGGCCAAACACAAATCGTCCTTATAGCAGGAATTCTGAGCATCATTCCTGAGCTGACGTGCACTAAGAGTCTCTAAATCCAAGGTAAAGTAAGAAGTGTTTCCCATCTTACTGAGCCCAGAGCAAGTTTTAGAAGCAGTGGACTAACCACCTTTCCCACTTTCCCCCAAACCTTCTAGATGTGGGAGCTTTGGAGTCATGAAGGCTTATATTTAAAACCAGATTCTGCTAGTCCCTATGTGGCCTCTGTTAAGTGCATAAACCATTCTGAGCTTTAGTTTCCTTTGCTACAAGAATTTAAATAATAATGTGTTTCTCTACGTCATCATAAGGATTGAATGAGAAGTCCACTCCTGTGCCTAACAAAATGGCTGTCTCCTTTCCTCTGAGGATTCACTTCTCATAAAACATTTTCAAAAATGATAATGAACGTGGTTGACCCTACTCAAAAGACACAGATCTCCAATGAGTGGCTAGTCACTGAAGAAAATCTTCCATGCTTCCCTAAACCTCCATGAAGATGTCAAAGTGCCCAAACACTTCACATATTGGACATTTCTATCAAAGCACTGAAGACACTGTAAAATGCATAGGCCCTTGTGAAGCCATGAAAGTACTTAGTCATGTGAGTCAGCTTCCCAGATTAACACTTCCTAACCAACAAGGCCTCAAAGGAGAGCAGTGGCTGAGAGATACTGTGTGTAATGGCCAACATTAGGGGGACAGGTTGCGAATCCCTGCTCTACAGCTCACTGGGTGGGGATAGGGTTGGATGATGTATGAATATCTTAGCAAAATACCTAGTGCATTGTAAGTACTTAATTTAAAAAGTCTGTCTGTATGTACTGTTATTATTAGATATTCTTTAAGTGAGCAATTACTATGCCTGGCACTGGGGTTAAAGTTCTTACTCTCCTTATCTGGATGTGCTCACTGAGAAGCCCTGTCAGTTTAAGTAATGTTAGGTCATCCAAGCCTTGGAGGCCACTGTAATCTATGTTCTTCCATCCAGTGACTAAATCCATTCCACCTATTCCCCTAACATCACCCAGCTCCGCTGGACACGTGAATGAAGATGAAGAGCCCTTCATTTTCTAAGACTGCTGATTCCAATTTCAGAGGCTCTGATGGTGGAGTTACCTCTCTTGGGGTGAACAGAGGTACCAACACTGCCAATTGTGCTTCACAAAAATAACTCCCATGCACATTTCAAATAACCTTGACCCTGTTAAACTCACAGCCAGCATATTTTCCTCTGTCTTTTTAAAACAGTAATTCAGAGATAAAACATTCCTCTTTACCTGCCATTCCTTTTACCTGGTACCAGTGGTGACCTCTGCCCTCCTTCTGTTTCAAATAGAGCTGATGCCACAGTATCTGACATGATTAACTGCGATGTCTGTTTGGCTGCTTGATTAACTGCAAAGTTCACTTGCCCTCCTGAGCTGCAAGGACTCCCTTCTATTGTCATCATGGGGTGCAGCCTTAGCAGTTTATGCTCACGTCAGCGGTGAGGTCTGCATCCCTTGGGGACAGTTGGCTGTTCCAACAGGAACAGCAGGAGGAGATCTGACTGTCCTTCGCTTCATCTGGGTCCCCACGGCCTGCAGCAAAAGGAGCCACAGGATTCCTGTCCTCCTCCCCCCACCCCCACAGTGAGGGCACTGAAAAGCAAAGGTCAAAGGGGTGGGATAGGCAGGTAAAAGATCTTGGAATATTATTTCTTTTATATTTGGAAGCTACAGGCTCAAGTCTTGGATTATTCAGGCTAAATTTTCTACCAGGATGAATGTGGGTGAACACTTTGCCTCTGCTCCTAAGTTTCGCTTTCCTTATGCTCAGACTCAGCTCCCACTTGAGGGGAAAGGACTCATCACACCAAATCTCTTTTTCCTCTTTCCTTCCTTCTAATTTTTCTAACAATGGGTGGGCAAATCACTGGGTTGGCTGAGAGGGCAAATAAGACAGTGGAGGACTGGGGAATTTCCAGTCTCATTTTCAATGCTTTTATTAGCTTCCTTGACTTGGCTCAAATTCTGGTTTTGCCCTTTGCTGATGGTGTGGCTTAGGAGAAGTTAATTCTCAAACGACTCTGGAAGACATGTGTTGTTAATCCACTTAAGAGAAAACTATGGCTCAGAGAGAAATGACTTACCTAAAATCAAAATGTGTTCCAAAGTAAGATCTTGAGCCTGAGTTCAAAATCCATTTTTTGTTACTTGACCAGGCTCTCTGATCAACTAACAGATGTTGAATGAATTCATGCCCATTGCTAGATAAGACTCTTCCTGGTCTCCCATTCATGGATTTTCCTGATCAGTGTCAGGTTTTGCCAGTAGAGATCTATGTTCTTTTCAGTGATGTTGATATAAGAAACAGCTCCTGAATGGGCTGAGTTCAAGACCAAGATCCATTTTTCCTATAGGGCAACTTACCTAACCTCTTTGAGCCTCACTTTCTTATCTAAGAAACAAGAAAACAATACTTCCAACATAGGTAGCATCAGGATGAATGGATGATGGCTATAATGGTATTTTTAAAAGACTTTATTTTTTAAGTATTTATTTATTTACTTTGAGAGAGAAAGAGCATGAGCAGAGGAGGAGCAGAGAAAGAGAATTCCAAGCAGGCTCACGCTGTCAGCACAGAGCCTGATGCAGGGCTCAAACTCACAAACCATGAGATCGTGACTTGAGCCAAAATCAGGAGTCGGACACCTAACTGACTGAGTCACCTAAGAGTCCCTATAACAGTACTTTTTACCTCTTAAACCACTTTATACGAGTATAAGGGATTACTAGTATTCTTGTCATTGCCAAGATGCATCCAGTTCTTGGGGGGACAAGGGCTTCTGTGCAACAGGAGCTCCCCTTTTGCCAGAATGATAACGGATATGTAGAGGTAATTGCAGAGTCTCCACTTCCAGATGCAAATAGAAAATAAGTGGTCTTGGCTCTTCCTGACGCTTTGTCATGAAAAGCTATTCCTGTTGTAACATGCAAAGAACAATGTGGGAACAACGAGTCTTTGCAGCAAATCATTCATAAACATCCCTGTGCCTCTGGCAGGAGTGGACAGTCTGCATTCTCTAGAAAATTCAGTGGTTTGTTCCAGGGTTAGGAGCAAAGTTGATTTCTGTTGATATAGTCAGAGCTCGTGTATTCATTTGATGGCATCTTTGGTCAAGGCATCATCTTCCTCCATTACTCTACCATCACTATTCATTGGTGATTTTTCAGTGATATTGATGTAGGAAACATTTATAATGTTCCAGGCTCTAAAGTTAGAGCAGTGGACAAAACCCACCAGGACACTTGCTCATGTAATGGACCTTCTAGTAAGGGGAGACAAACAATAAATAACCAAGCAGATGAATAGTAAAGTGATTTCAAGTCATAATAGGTGTTACCAAAAAAAAACAAAAACAAAAAACAAAAAACAACAAGGTGATGGAGTTGAAAAGGACTGGCAAAAAGTCCTTTAGATTGGGTGGTAAGAAAAGGCATTCTGAAGAGATGAGAACCAAATAATAAGAAGGAATTAGCCAGTGAGCTGGTGATTCTCCACTTGCCCTCATCCGCACAGGCTCTTGGCTATCCAACTCCCTTCCCAACTGGCTTACAATGGGATCTGGCCAAGGGAGACACGAGGGGGCAGGAGGAGGGAGAGTTGAGGCAGTGTTTCTCCTGGTCTTTCCTTACTTAGCACCTGAGCCTTTGCACCCCAAGGAGACTGTAGCCCTCCACAACAGCGGCTCCCATGAGGGGACCCATCCATGGCTCCAGCTCTGTAACAGAGAGCCTCCCACCCTAGCCACAGTCAGCCTGGCCTTGAGGTAGTAATGGCTTCTCCCTTCTGCCACCCCCTAGGTTCCTCACCTTTCCTGGTCGATCCCTTAAGCCTATCCACACTTTATTTTCCCTTCATTATAGTCTTTGCATTAACAAATAGGGGGTGAAATCTGCTTCTTGCTGGTATCTAAACCTATACACCTTGTGAGGGATGCAGGGATGGAACATTCCAGGCAGAGAGAACACCATTATTTTATGGTCAAAATGAAAAGGATGATACTAATCTTCATGTGATTTTTAAAATAGATTAGAAGCATTTTCACATATGTAATCTCATTTAAATCCCATGACAACAGAGAAAATTTGGGCAGGTATTATTCCCATTTTACAAACAGAGGGAACCTGGAACTTTGAGAAATAAATGACTTGCCAAAGGGTGACATGGATGGTCAATACTAAAGCCTAGTCTCCAGAGCAGATTTCTGGTTCCAAGTTTAGGCTTCTTGCCCCCATTACCTGTCCCTCGGCAGGCAGAAGAGAACCCAGGGACATTTCTCAAGGACCAGCTTATCAGCTCCGGGAGCAGCTCACACAATCTGCCACACTTAACTGATTGCCAGCCGTAATCTTTATTTCACTCATAGAGTCACTTTAACCTTCAGAACTCCAACAATTCTTCCCAGGATCGAAAGTGACAAAAGCAATCATCAAATCTTCTCATAACGATAGCTACGTAATTAAAGCTTACAAGTTGATACCTCTATTCTAGAGCATATTGATTCCCCATCTTACTCAAAATATTTTTTTCTCCTAATTACATAAAAGTGCCCACAAATAATCTTTTTTAAAGAAACCAGAGAAGCTGGATATTTATTAGAATCGTTTGGTAGGAAAATGTATTAATAGAATTATTTTGAAACGCAAATAACCAGTGCATACTTAATGTGTTTTGAAGTTGAGAATTTCATATAAATGGTTCTCCTAAAGGGGGCCCACCATCTTAGCTATAATGCAGCCTTTATGAGCAATTTAGTATAAATCTAGGACTAACAGTAGAATTTATTCTTAAAAGTGAAGAAAACCACAGAAAAATCCATATTCCAGCAGTAGATCATTGCTTCCAAGATTTCAACAAGCCGCCTACCTCATTAACTTATCATTTGCAGCTTAAAATATCTACCTGCACCTCTGCAATATACCCATAGTTAGTCCTCTGGGGGTTTCTAAGCCAGATTGAACATCTGGATTTTGCAGCGAATCCTAAAGGTCACCAGATTCAGAGTAGTAGAAGTGGATGGATAGATGGGCACATGACAATGCGTAGCCACCAAGACAAACTGCTCCTCCTGGTCCAGGCCAGTCTCGGAAAGTTTACACGCATTGAGATGGGTGCATTGTTATATGGATGAATTGTTATATGGCTTTGGAAAAAGTCAGTGTTTCCATTTCTTTCTTTCCCATTTGGCATTTTGGAGCCTGCTGTCAAGATTCACACCGATTTTTGGCTTGGTTTCTAGAGGGTTTTTCCCCCCTCTACTACAGTTGAGCTTAAAGAAAAATAGCACAAAGAAATTGTTAAGAAGAAAGGGAATCATGCTCCAGATGGTTTTGAAGAACTTGAAATTGACCCGGAGCCCAAGAAAAGGCCTTTTATTTATAGAACATTGAAGAAAACGGTATTCCGTTTAATTGGTCATAAAAGCAACCACTGAAACTAACCTGAACATCCATTAAGAATGCACTCTGGCATGTGTGGAATTTGCGTGTTTATCTATCTATGTGTGTGAGCACTTGTGTATCTGTGAAGAGATAATATGTGTATGTCCCCTCTCAGGAGCCTCACGGAATCTGTAAAGAATACTGACTTACGGTCTTCGAATTTGCTAACTTCCCCAATGATAAAGCACATCTCAAAACATGGAGAACCGGTCAAACTCAGTCTCCCAGTGGTAGAAAGTTCCTGACAGACCCACTTCAGGAAACATGGGCTTTCTGTCACTGTATTTAAAATAGAGAATTGTTGAATCACGATATGGTACACCTGAAACTAATTTAACACCGTACGTTACCTCTATTGGAATTAACATTTTAAAGAGTTTAAAAATAAAAAATAAATAAAATATGTCGAGGCAGACGAAGTCTCGGGCAATGTGGGAATGTGGAAAAGGACGGGTCCTGCAGGTGGTCGACAGCCGGGGAGGCGGCAGGTGTGGCGTCTGTAGTTACAGGTCACACAAATTACTCCAATAAGGCTGGACAGAATGTGAAGTAAAAAGGATTTGCCAGGTTTCTGGTGGTAGAGGAACCAGGACAGTGTGGAAGGGTCAGGGCCTGGGACCTGTAACTCCACACAGTCCTGACTTCCTGTCCATCCCTCCTTTACATCCGCCTGCCTTTTTTGGATTCCACAGTGCACACAAGTTGCCTCCTTAAGGCAGAGACTGTGCTCACAGTTGGCGCCCAATCACAAAAGACTTTCCTGTTGGTTCCCGTTAGACTAAACCTCAGAGGAGTAATCTAGGAGTTCAGCTTGGGTCACGCTTTCATCTCTTGGCTGAATCCAAGCAGATCGTCCCTGCCCAGTCTGGTTCCCTAGGGTCAAAGTCTGTGCAGAAATCAGTAGCAGTTGGAGGGAGCAGCAGTGATGGAAGAGAGTGGGGGCAGGGCCCGGCACGGCCAAACACAACGTCCACCACAGCAGCTAACGCAGGCTTAACAGATTGGGCTGTCTGGTGTTAGCTACACTGATTCTCCCAAATAATACACATTGCAAAGATGGGACACACCTTTTAAAGTTGGGGACAGACTTCTCATTGCATTTAGGGAGGCGTGCACGTAGCTCACTGCATCCTACGTATGCTGGGTGAGGTGGCTTGTCACCAAGAGGTGAGAGATGACACAACCTTACCGGGTGTCGTCTCTCTATATAATCCCACTGCTCTTCTTCCAGGTCATGGAGCACAGCAGGCTCTTTCCCGCCTGTGATTTGATGCATTTTATTCCTTCTGCTTGCAAAAGTTTCTCCCTTGCTGCTTACACGGTTAATACCTTGTCATACTTCAGGGCTCCTGTCCTCAGAGAAATCTTCACCGAACACCCTGTTTAAGTAAGCCTTGCTCTGTAATTCATCCGAGCACTGTGTTTAGTTTTTATGCTGCTTTGCCAGGTTGTAGTTGATATAATTATTTGCTTGTGTAGTTGTTCATCTGGCCTGTCCAATAGACTATAAGCTCAGTAAGGGTAGGTAGCATGTCTGGTTCCCTCATCACTATGTTCCCAGCATCTGCGAATGTCCCCACCCATAGTAAGGGCTCATGCGTATTCGTTGATTGAATACGTGAGTGATGGAGAATGGATACATTGTCCAGCAGAATGCAGCAGCAAGCGAGAAGTAAAAGGAGAAAATGAAATGCAGCCTGAAATATTAGCAGGGGGTTCAGAGTGGGATCGTGGTGGGCGGTGCAGGATACACACGGGGATGCCTTGCTCACAACACCAGGGGGCGCCATTTGCATAGACTACACGGGTTTTGGGGGCTCTCTTACAGTTAGTATTCCCTCCACCACCTTCTCCCACAGTTTGGTCCACTCCATGTTAAGAACAAGTGAATGCATTCTAGAAAGCCACAGACCTTTTGAATTGTTTCAGACTTGAGCTCGGTGTTTAAATCCTCTGTGATGAAGGACTAGTTTTGTAAAATGATTTCCAAAACATTGCTCACCAAAACTTTTATAAATTATTATCTAAATGAATTGCTAAAAAAGGAAAAGAAAGAAACAGAAGACATATAAAATAAAAGCCCAAATTGTAAATTGATTGAACAGACATAACATCACTCTGTCCAATTACTATAAAAATATACAAACACTTTGAACTTCTGTACTTAACTCATTGCAGAACCACCATGGTTTATGGATCAATATGGGTCTGTGAGGCACACTTGGGCGTCACTGTGTTAGAGAGCTCAAGTACAAGTGAAAGACCAGGCACAGACCAGCTGGTAGTTCACATCCTCCACTGAGTTCTCATGGTAACCCTGTGAGAAGGGCAGGATGAATGGCGAACTGTAAGAGCAAGGCCAGAAACCGTCTTTCTGAAATTTTGAAATGTGTTCATCATAGGATTCTTTTACATTAATTTATATTTTTAAAAAATACTATGTATAAATAATGTTTTCTTGATTCCTGAGGTTTTGGTGACCCCTTGACTTTTTTGTACAAGGTGAAGCCTTTATTCACCTCTCCCTAGTCCCAGCCCTGAAGGGGGGGGCGGAGGGGGGCAGAAGACTTACTATTATTTAAATGGAAAAGTTGAGTTGAAAGAGGCTAATTGTTCAGTAAGTGAATAAGTGGCGGCCACCTGCACCCGGGTCTACCCCAAAGTCCATGCTTTTTCCATTGAATCCTACTGCTGCCATAGTAGGGATCCACCGTTCATTCATTCACTCACTCACTCACTCATCCATCCACTAACAATGCCCTCAGAGGCCAACATTAAGTCTGTGCTACATGTGTAGCTAGATATGAGTAAATTAGAAGCAGTGAGCAGGGGCCAGGTGAGAGATGACCTTGAATATGAAGTTGAGGAATACGGATTTTTTTTTTTTTTTTGGAGTTTACTGCAACATTCTAGAAGTGACATGGTCAGATTTAATATTTAGAAAGTTTACTCTGAGTGCAAGGGGGTGATTTTGTAGACTGGAGTGGACAGAACTGGAGACAGATGCCTGGTCAGCGGAAGGATGTGGAAATCCAGGGAAAAGATGAGAAAGTGGAGATGTGTTCACATTTGGAGAGGGTTCTTATCACTGGCATTTTGAGGTTCAAGAGAAAAAGCTACCCCCAGGCTGTGCCCCACTGTGCTCACAGGGTTAAGGAGAGATAGCATAGGTCTGGTGGAGAAGCCAAGTAATACATAGTTGTGCATAGGGAGCGGGGAAGGAGGAGGAGGCAAACAGTGAGAATAGGGAGTAAGGAAAACGGCTGCAAGGAGACACAGAAATACAAGGAACTGGTAAAGGCGAGAGCAGAAGGCAGGCAGCATCTGCGTGCTCAAGGACAGGAGGAAGGAGGAAGGCGGGAGTAGGCGGAAACAGCAGTCAGATTCTCAGCAGCACTAAAATTGTCCCTGCCACTTGGCAGGAGTCAGTTCAGATGTCCCAGATCCAAGAGCCAGGCTCTTTTTCTCATTCATGTAACTGCACAAGGAACAAGTTGGTGAGATTCATGAACCAAAGGATCCCTTGGCCAATATCAGTTCTATCTTCCAGGGTGTTTTTAGACCCGAAAGCTTTGTTTATCAAAGTGATGATAATGACAGTGAGTTATTTCTGTCAGTGTGACCTATAAGAAATTTCATCTGTCTGATTAAAAAAAAAGTTTATAAAGCACAATTCAAAGATGCATAATGCCTTTTAGGAAAAATTAATTTAAAATCTAAATTAATAGATAAATGGCTGCCATGATTCAATCTTTAGAGACTCTGAATGGCCCTCTTTTCATTATTGACCATTTTTATAATAAAAAAAAAAAAGAGGCCTCTGATACTATGTACAACCTTACAACCCTCTAAACTTTTTCACCCAATTATGTATTTATTTTTACATTTGCATTTCTTATGCATATGGACTTTACAATTTTTGATTCAAAAATTCTATAGTGTAAAATGGGCAGGAATTATTATTCTCGTTTTGCAGAAGTGAAAAGCGAGGCCCAGGGCGCTGCTGAGATTTGCCCAAAGTCACACATACGCTAAGTGTCAGAGCTGACCCAGGAACCCAGATGTCCTGACTAAGAGTGTTCTTTCCACTGTTCCCCTCTAAGCAGCCTGGGTTTTGTGACTTTTCTGAAAATGCAACATTATGACCATTTCATCATCTCCCAAAGATCTGCTTAAGGACCACTGTGAACCATACTCCAAGTACTTCCTGTAGGAGGCAGCAGCAGAGCCATAGACTTGGAATCAAAAGGCTTAGACTGCAACTTATCACCTCCAAGGCCTTGGACAAGACATTAAAACCTGGGAGTCTCAGTTTCTTTAGCTGAAAACTGGTGGCTGCTGTCCCTACTTGTTCTAAAGTATTATTGTCCAACAGGAAGAGGAAGGATATAGGGATGTGACTCGAGGAAAAACAGAAAAAGAACCCCAGGATATTTAGAGACCCTAAGATGGATCAGACCCCACTAGGATGTATGGACGGGGAAGAGGACTTAGAGAAATGAGTTAGAATTAACATGAGTCCTGTAAGTGTCTGGAAGACAGAAGGAAAGTTCACTCCTTGAGCACTCAACTATATACCAAGGATGGTACTAGACAGTTCTTGATTATTAATTCCATGACTATTTTTGACCACTTCTATGTGCTGAGCAATGTTGTAGGTGTTGGGGGTAATACCTGAGTGAAGAGATGCAGATCTGATGGCCCTGGAGGCTCACTTCCTCCCCTTAATGGCTTAGTAAGGAGAGTTAGCTCACTGGGACAGGGACCATGGCAGACTTTCTAATGAGGACAACTTCTCTGCCAGGAAGCTTCTGGTGTTACATGGTCACCCCCTTTCCACTCTTATAAATAAGTAGAACTTCAAAGTAGTGGAAGTTTTCTCTTTATGGTGCACCTGACCTAGGCACACTTCTCTGAGATAATGAACCTTGGAGGATCATGTATACTCAACTCCCCTTCTGCTTGTCCCAATATGCTCCAGTTTATATCACATGATGCCAGTGGCTCTCAATGGCTTTGTTGCAGAACACAAAGATGCTATTGTCATGAAACTGACACTCCTGAAAAGACGGACAATGAACAATTAACTAAAATATACTGTCATTGATTCCTTCCAACTTTACCAAAACTGTTCAGGTTTGAATCCCTGCAGGCAATCTGTGCCTCTCACCCAACATGGCTGACACCCTCACCTGGATGCTCTCAGCTACTCTGTGGCTTTGCCTATCACCTACAGGCTTGACGAATCCTCTAAACATTTATCACCAGCCTCAGTCTCCCTTCTGAGCACAGACTCCTCCCTTCAGTTGCTTCCCAGATGTCTCCACATGTGTTCCAGAAGCACCGCAAATGCCTCCTTCTTCACCATTTTCAGTCTTCACTTACACAGCCACCATCGATCTTGACACCTGGGCTAAGAACCAAGAATCAGTCAGCCTCCATCCTTCCCTCACCCTGTCTTCCTACAACCAATCTGTCACCATCCCCTGCCAAGTCTTGCACTTCCGGCCTCTACCTCTCTCTCTCCACACCCCGTCTGCCTTAGATACAGCCCCAAAATCTGAGCTCATGCTCACAATAATTTGCTGACTACTCCCCCTGCAATGACCCTTCCCTCCAGTCCTCTCTCCTCTTGCACTCGGTGGTCTCCTCAGAGTACACATTTAAGCAGATTCCTCTCCAGTTTTCAAAGACTTATAAGCAAAGGGTCAAACTCCTATGTGTGTCTTGGGTCTCCCCCTCCCACCACCCTTTTGACTGCTCTCCCTAGAGTGGCCTATGCTCTGGCCCAACCAAACTTCTCCCCAATCTCCAAACATAACTTGCCATTTGGGATATTCAAGTCCACACACCTTCCTAGCTGCTCTGCCCTCTCATCAGCCTGAAGAACCCAACCCTCTACCAAGATCCACCTGCCTGCAGCCTCCATTTAAAATGTTTTTCGAACTCCCCCAGCTAGAGAGAGTCTGGGTTCTCTACGTACTTAAAAAGATATATCGTAATATTTTTTCTTTATACGCCTGTTTTCCCACTAGACTTTGAACCCCGTAAGGGGCTCTTTGTATGTTTAGGGCCTAGCAATTGATAATGATAATATCAATTGACATTAAATAATGATACTATCTATCATTACATAGTACTTACTATGTTCCCCACAGTAAGTCTGGGTATGTGAATATGTGTGCACACATGTGTGTATTCTCAAATAATCTTCATAACAATCCAGTGAGGCAAATGCTATCATTGTTCCCATTTTACAGATGAAGTGAAGTATGTGACCCAACTTGGCAAAAATCACATAGATAGGACATGGCACAACTGGGTTTCAAACTTAAGACCCAGTTCGAAATCCTTGGTCTTTACCGCTAAGCTTCACCACACCTACAGACTTAGGGTACGGCTGGCTCCCTGAGTGGATGATTAAAACACAAAGCAAAGGCTGATGAAGGTGATGCGAATAGTCAGAACCCAGAGACCAAGGGCTGCGATGCCTTTTCAAAGGGTACAAAGGTGAGAGACGTCAGAATATTTGCCCAGTGGAGAAGATGGTGTAGACAGAAGAGATGATGTAGATGGTGGGAATAGCGTGAGCAGACATGACCCGGGAGATTGCTGCACTTTTAGGAGAACACGAGGGAGTCGAGCGTGGCTGCAGAGCTACAGAGCAGTATTTAATTCAAGTGAATGAAATGTTTCCCTTGGAAGTTAAAAGTATTTTCATTACTTGGTGGTTTCCTCAGGCCTGCAGTGTGACTTTTATGGGCCTAAGGCACTTTTGCCTTTGTGGGGTTCTCCTTCATAAACAGTATTAAAAATTATATTCTATAACTACCTTGGTGTAAAGATAACATAATTTCCTGGCTTGAAAGTTGATGTTCTTCCTTCTGATGTTAAAAGAAGCTAAAAATGGACCCTGAAAGTCTTTTGGGCCTTAGACTTCATCCCTTCGGTCCTAACGAATAAGGTGGCCCTGACTTCTCTCTTAATTGTGCGAATCAGCAAGGCTCTCGGATGTTCTCTCTGAGGGATGAATTTAAGGTGACTCTGGTAGGGCTAGTCCTCAAAAATCATTGTTTATGATCAATTTCCTTATTTGCAAAGTGAGAAATTGTCTCATCTCTGAGGGGCTTTCTGACTAACACTGATGTTCTGTCTGTTGTTTTAAGGCATTTAGCTCCCAAGGGTCTCTCAAGTTCTCCTTTATTCACATAAGGAAACTGAGGCTGGGCGCAGCAGGTGGTGGGCTTTCACAGCTTGCGCTTGGCAGACGGTGAGGCAGACCCAAGTCTCCCAGCCTCTGTGCACAACCTCAGTGGGTTTGTTCCAGGAAGCAATCCCTGGGATGAGAAAGCTGCTTGTATCCATGCAAGTTGACATAGACATGCACGATGGGTCATGGGCTTGGAGCTGTCTGCATGGTGTAGTGGAGATTGTCCTGGGCTTGGAATCAGAGACACGGTGTTTTCGCAGCTTTAATAAATTCCATGGCCAAGTGCCCACGGGTATGGTGTTTCACCATTCCGAGCAGCACTTCTTGTGTTAGTCAGCTCGGACTGCCCTAACAGAATACCATAGGCGGGACAGCTTAAATAGCAGAAACTCATTTCTCATCATTCTGGACGCTAGAAGAAGCCCTAGATCAAGGGATCGACTGACTCAGCTCCTGATGAGAACTCTCTTTCTGGCTGCCATCTCGCCATATCTTCACACGGCACTTCCTCTGACTGTGCACATGGAGAGAGAGGGGTTTTTCTCTTCCCCTTTTAATAAGGGCGTTAATCTCATCATGAAGGCTCCGCTCTTTGGAGCTCATCTAACCCTTGAACACCTCCAGAAGGTGCCTTCTACAAATACCATCATCACATTGGGGGTAGCATTTTGATGTATGGATTTTGGGGAGGGCACAATTCAGTCCATAATGCTTCTCACATCCAGGAAGCAGGGATAATAGAATATTTGGGAGAATAAAATGCAATTCAATAAGGTGTGTGTGTGTATACACACACGTATATAATTATTATTATAGCATATATATTTATATATTATTATATTATATATAATTATATCATATATTGTATTATATATACATATATGCATATTATANACAGGCTCCAGGCTCTGAGCTGGCAGCCAGCACAGAGCCCGACGCGGGGCCCGAACCCACGAACCGCGAGATCATGACCCAAGCGAAAGTCGGAAGCTTAACCGACTAAGCCACCCAGGCGCCCCTATTTTATATATTTTTAATACACCTTTATAGAGAGTGGATATTTGGCTTTAAAAAGATTAGTTTCTTAGGTTTTTATCTTTGTTCTTTATGTCTGTGGCCTGTCCACTAGCAGATTACAAACTGAGCTCAGATACTGACTCCTCGTCTGGTCCTCTCTTCCAGACCAAATGCGGGCTTGTCGGTCTGTGTGAGGGGCGTGGCTTGTTCAAGTCCACAAACATTTTCCTGGTGAGCACCTACATGTTTCAGGCACTGTGCTGAAACTGAACGGAGCAGGGAACAAAGACCAAGGTACACGGCTACGCACTGACACCGGTGTCTAGTGTAGTGCTATGTAGGCTAAATGGAACCCAGGTTTGATGAGAAGAAAATGACCAACCTAACATAGGATGCTGGGAGCCAAAACAGAAAGAGGAGGAAGGAGGAGCAGATGAGAAGAACCTGGAGGGCTTCCCTCCTTTTCTTGGGGCTGGTCTGCACTCCCTTCTCATTTCGGCCCATCCACAAAAAGGGAAATTGGAATAAAACCATCTAACAGGCAAAGAAAGAGTTGTTTGTATAATTTCCTAATAAAACTGTAAAAGTTGGCCTGATTCTAGTCAGCTGAACGCTCTCGCCCTGCGGTTGGCCAGGCTAATAAGAAAAGCATTGTGTTGAGGAAGTTCGGGCATGAATTTTATCGCTCCCCAAACGGTTCTGAGCAAGAGAAGGGGAGGCATTACTATGAAGTTTTAAAACTCGTACTACTTTGAAATGATCACGTAAGAACTGTCACAGGGGAATGCAGCAAGAGTGCGATTTCTCCTTGTTTTACACCACAGGACTGAAAAGGGAGTTGAAGGAGATTAATTACATTCCCTGCTAATCAATGCAAAGACATATTTTTCTGCTTCTCCATCTCATAATTTTTATTTCATCTAGTTTGGGCTTTTTTAGGGTTGCCAGATGTCCCAGTTTCAGTGGGACAATCCTGCGTTTTGAAGGTACGTCCCATCTGCTCTTGAAAATATTTCTGTTCACTGCTCTCTCGTGGACTGTAGGGTTTTAGAGCTGCCAGCGAGAGTACGGCTGCTGGAGAGAGGATGATAAATTATTGTAACACTATAAAAAAATTACTCACATCCACCAGCACCCCACCTTAGCAGTGCTGTGAATTAATTCTGCGGGAATCTTTGTCATGAAAGGTGAGTTTCCAAGGCTCCATATGGGAATTTGAAGCTCTTTCTATGGTGGCTTCGAGAAGACAGAAGATGTGGGTGGGGCAGGGTAGGATGCATGGAATGATTCCTGGACTTGCCGTTATAACACCTGGTTCTGCCATTTTCTAGAAGAGTAACTTTGGGCAGTTAGTTACGGAAAGAAACTGTATTTTGAACACCTAGTGCCCACCTGACTTTAGTTAAAGCACCTGATTCGTTGTTGCAATAATGTTGGTCGCATAGGTTTTATATCCATTTTATAGATACAAAGGTTGAGACTCAAATCTACCAAATCCAGAACTCCCTGGTATCAGACCCCATGCTCTTTTCACTTCCAATGACGCACGTTCATCATCTATTAAGCAGAAATAATAATAATCTATACCTTGCAAGGTTTGAAATGGAAGTGGATGAACAGATTCCCTAAAGGTCTCCTCGGGGGCTCCTAAAAGCAGGGGTAGGGGAATTTGGCCATTAAGGTCCTGCCTGTGAGAGGTTTGAAAAGGACAAATTCCACTGAGCAAACTTTCTTAGTGCTGGTCTATGTCCTTTTTAACCTGACCACAGACTAGATGTCATGGCTGGCAATGTACAGAGATAAGCTACGCAGTCTTAGGGCCATGGACCCCAATGCTCTCTAACCTTTGTGTTCTTACATTTCTCATTTCTGCTAAGACAAGAATCTGGTGCCTCAGTTCGGTTCCCACCTGGACAGAGCCGTTCGCGACATCATGAACAGCCACCATCTAACTTACTGAGAATACGTTTCGCATATTTGTTTTTAACAAAACAAGGCTCTGACAGCAGAGGCCAGGCTGGGTGAACACTGATGGTGGTTGCCGTCTCAGGTAATTTCTGGGAGGGAGGCATTGCAGGGGAAGCTGTGTCACCAAGTGAGAATGTTCTGGAATCCTGTTGGAAAGGCACCAAGTGATTTCATTAATACACATCGCGTAGTTTTCATCATGCCAATGGCTCGATGTTTTTTCCCCGGCCTGGAGCTTTCTTATTGTCACCCTCGATAGAAAAGCCTCAATGGAAAGAGAATCAAGAATCTCCAACGCGGGCTTTTGTCAGTGTATCTAAGGAACAAATGTGCAAGTGGCGGAGAGATCCTAAAATACTGCTGGCACGTCAGCTGTCATCACTTTGGATGTTTTGCTGGCAATGCATCACACAGCCTACTCATTTTGTTGTTTTCCTCCTGCCCTTCAGAAGGCATTTTCTCCCAGTTAACGATGCACATCTTTTTCTTAGATTTCAGTTCCTTGTGCTCTTACCCTTCCCCACCTCTCTCTTTCCCTGGTTGGGGGTTAAGAGTTTTTATCTCATGAACGGTAGAAGTGCTTCAGGGGGTCAATAAACCCCTCACCATTTTTCCAAAAGTGCGCGTGCATGAGTGCATTCCACCAGATTCTCAAAGGGATCTATGACATCAAAATGATTAAGAACAAATACAGTAGGGGCGCCTGGGTGGCTTAGTTGGTTAGGCGTCCAACTTTCGCTTAGGTCATGATCTCGCGGTTCATGGGTTCGAGCCCCGCGTCGGGCTCTGTGCTGGCTGCCAGCTCAGAGCCTGGAGCCTGTTTCATAGTCTGTGACTCCCTCTCTCTCTGACCCTCCCCTGCTCACGCTGTCTCTCTCTCTCTCCTAGAAATAAATTTTAAAAAAATTAAAAAAAAAAAAAAAAAGAACAAATATAGCAATATACCCCTGGCCCTGGGGTTGTATGGCCAACCATAGCGATCTGGGTGGGAGGTAGGAATCCCAGCTGATGTTCTATGGGTGGAGAGATGTAAAGAGTTATTTCTAATCCTAGTTCCCTACCACAAGCAAATTACTATAGCCCCAAAGTCCTCTCTTTCTCAACTGTGAAATGGGCTCAATCTGTCTCTCACTGACTCCCCAGCCCTTTGTTTCCCCGCAGCCTGTGCTCCACCCACATGGGCTTTCTTACCAGTTCTGTATACTCCACCCCCTCATGGCCTGGCATGCTGTCACATTGGATTTCTCTACTCCTGACCGCCGCTACCTTGCCCACCACACTGCCTAATAGCTACGCGTTTGTGAGCTGGCATCCCCTCTGTTTGCAAGCTCCTGGGGGGCAGTGGCCGTGACTTTCTCTTTCATTCCAGCAGTGGGAATGAAGGAAGGAAGGAATTCATCAAGTTGTTGGTAGGCTTCAGCTCGTGTGAATTCCCACACACCCGCCCACCTTGCTATAGAGCAAAAGAACAAATTAGTCCAATAGGACATGAGTTTCTAATGGCACAGAGAGGGTGGGACTGTGTGGGCCACCTAACTGTCTTCCAGCTTTTAGTGTACACAGTGGTCTGTCACAAACACAGAATCCTAAGTACGGCCTGTAGAGATCCTGATCCCATCAGGCATAGGGCACCAGAAAGGGCACGGTTAACACACTCGCAGCTGCTCCTGCAAGGTTTGGTTTGGTCGGGGTGGGTGGGGAGAGACATCAGTGCGCTGAATGACAGCTGCAGCCTTTTCCTGAGATCAGAAAAGAGTCCGAAGAGCTAAGGAGTCCTTAGATTCCCTGGACGGTCCTCCGGGTGGCGCTGTGCAGAACCTTCTGTGAAACAGAAGTGGTCCTCTGGGCTCTTGAAAATATTCCTCAGGCTGCCCCCGCCCCCCCCCCCCCCCCCCAGCAGGTGCTGTGTCAGCTGTGGGCTGAGGTTTGCCAACACCCAGGATTTATATGAGGCAAAGTATGGTCTGAGGTTCTCATCTAGATTTCTCTGCTCATCCTGAGTTGAGGACACAGTGTTGTTTCAAAGCCTGGAAGATGTGTCTGGGTACCCAAGGTGCTTGTCACTTCTCACACAAGGCAAGAGGTTCAGAATGGCTGGGGTAGGGGGTTTTAAATACTCTGCTAATTACTTTCCTCCTTGCCTGTTCTCTTTAATTACTGAAGTAATGCATGCATTTGTAGATTATTTTAAAAACTCACATAAACAAAAATAATTTTTAAAAGTCACCCAAAATCACACCACCCACAGATAACCACGGTTAACATGTAGTGCATATCCTTAAAAGGATATTGTTTGGTAACTTGCTTTTTGTGACTTAACAGTATAACATTTTCTAGGCTAGTAACCACATATAAATCATTTTAATGTTATGTCATATTACAGGATTTCATTTCTAGATGAAGCTCAGTTTAGTTAACCAATTCCATATTGTGAAGCCTTAAAGTTCTCTCTCTCCCTCTTTCTGCTTCTCTGTCTCTCTGTATCTTTGTCTCTGTCTCTGTCCCTTTCCTTCTCCCCACCCCTCTTCCCTTCCTCTTTGAGTATCGTTGGCTTTAGTGATCACTCTATCATCACCTTGTTGCAGCTACCCATTTGCACCTTCTTACATTTGTGCAGTAATTTCCCAAAGTGTAAATTCCTAGAAATGGTATGTCTGGGACAAACGATATGTAAATACAGTCTATAGTTCTTTTTGCTTTCTGGAAACATTGCCCATTTCACTCACATCTCCAGTGAATGAAAGGGCAAGACTAAAGACAAGTCTTCTGACCATTTGTCCTGCTGCTAGTCAGAGTGGGTGGTATATTAGCCAACCAGCCTTACATTCCAGGGAGGCAGAGAATTGTGGCTGCAGGATACCTTCACAGAGGGGCCATCAATTCTGCCTTGTTCAAACAAAAGCAGTCTGGAGAGAAGCCTGTTCATCCTCTCTGCCTTTACCTCTTGGCTTGGGAACCTAGGAATCTACTGGAACTACCCCGGTATTACTCAAGAAGAGAAATATGGGCGAGGTGGTGGTGATGACTGCAAGCAGAGGCTCATGTAAATTGAATGTCAACCCCATTATCTCCTCATCTTTCTTTGGGATGGTGATAATGACTGTCTTTTCTTCCCATCGCACTGAATTGTCCAGGTATGGGCAGTGAGAGAGTGACGGGGGAGACTTCATGTTTTGCCTAGGCTGGGTAATGAGCAACCCAACAGCATACATAGGCAAAATGTTGGAACCTTCCCCATTTCAACAGAAAGAAATGAAGAATAGGCTTACCATGGCCAAAGCTGAAAATCCATATGGCCATGAGGTTAAGGTGGAGCAAACCCACATGATAACAGAGAACACCAAAAGCCACGGGTATGAACCAGCCAAAGACCAAGTAGTAAAAAGAGGCAGGAAAGTTGCCAAGGATCCCAGAGGCAGCAATCCAAGTTGGATACAGAATTCAGAAACTGAAGCCATGAGTCCAGGAGCAAGGACAGGTGGTCAGAGGGCCTGGGCACAGTCTAGGGTACCTTGTTGCTTTGAATTTGCTTTCTCAGCCTCCATGGACAAGGCAGTTGAATGGATCACATGTAGCTCCCTTCGTCCCCACAAACTCACAAGCTGCCTGCCCAGAGGCCCAAGGGCAGAACAAACTGGCAGGTACAACCAGATCATCCAAGAGCACAGTATCATGGTCATTATACAATGCCAAGCAATAGAAATGACCTTGGGCAGCCAGGGCAGAAGGGAATATTCCATAGAGTTAGACAAGAACTCTGAAGGAAGAAATGTGCCTGGCTAGGGATCTAGAGAATCCATATGCAAACACCTCCTCCAATTTCTGCAACTCAGCTCCTCACGGGCATCAGGGATGGCCCCATTGTCAGAGCCCTAGCAAGAGGCCTGGTAGGCATTTCTGCCCCACGTGCCAGGGGATGAGATAGGGCTGGGTGTGGGTAGAAAAAGGCCATACCCTTGTATACCCTGCCAGGTGTCTACCACATGAATATATGTGTTTCACAATTTAATTAAACTTGTTTCCCAAGTTGTTTTCATAGAATTTTATATGCTGTAACAATACAATGTTGGGTGAAAAGAAAGAATGCAAAACGATGTGTGCAGTGTAATTTCAATGCTGCAAAAATGTTTTTACATATACACGCAAAAAAAGAAGTGGTAGAATGAAATCGACCAATATTTTGACCGTATGGGGGAAATCTCGAACTTTGATGTATTTTATCAGCTGATACTGGCCATTCCCCATCATTATATGTAGGTTTCCAGTGTAAGGAAGCAGGAAGCAACCAGCCCTGTACCGCCCACTAGCCTCATAAACCCAGGTGGAGGCCAGGCAGGTACATCGGGAGGATCCAAGAAATGGAAAAAGAGGACCCAGCACCGAGCAGCGCCAAGTCACATCCTTAGCCAAGTACTAATGAGAACTACTGTCGTTTCTGTAACTTTTCTCATTTCTTTCTTTAGCTCCTTCTACTTTCCTGTATCATATTTTTATTCGTTACACTGTTTGAGCCCTTTCATAATCAAGGTAGTTATTAGTCAATTAACTAACTCAGCACAATGAAGGAAGGATGGTAAACAACGTCAGCAGGAATATAATGATTGCATTTAGGTTAATGGAAGAGTAAACTGCAGATAGTTCTTATCTCATGACCCAGATTGAGCCATTTTCATGTAATCTGTGTTTGTAATTCACTGGCTACAAAACATCCCCAAGTGGCATTAAGAAGAGACACCCAAGCTGGGGGAGCCCAACTGTGAGATGAGGCAGTTTGGATGGAGCAGAAAAGACCATGTGTCATGAGCAATGATATGGGTTTGATCCCAGCACCCACCCACTCTTGCCAAATTGCCAGCTGTGTGACCTGGAATGAGTTGCATACACTCTCTGAGCCTCGGTCTTCTCATTTATTAACTGCCGATGGAATACCCATCCTCTAGGTAAATAAAAATGATATAAAATGAGTGCTAGCAGACTGAGCACCAAGAAGAGAGCTGCCATTTGCTCCCCTCTTCCCATATCTCTTCAGCTTCCCGACCAGGTTAATGCAGTTATTACTGCTAAGAAGTTGCTTTCTGCCAACGTGGAGGTCCCTAGCATAGAGCCTGGGAATGGGAGCCATTCTTGCTTTCCTTCACGGCCTCTAACTGAACCTGGGTCTAGATGTCTGTCCACAGAACTCATTGTGAACTAGTCTCTCCTCCAGCCTGAAGCTTTAGTTTGCTAAGTACCATATTTTCTCCCTGGCTAGTCCAAGGTGAGTGCCAAGACTGAGATATTTAGAATGCCTTTTTGAAGAAATTAATGGGTGTTCAGATTTATCATCACTTAATGTGAATATTTTCTTTCTTTGACAAGAGTAGAAAGTAACAAACGTGTCGTTGCTCATAGAATATATATTCCATGAACTCTGAATTTCCAAGGATTAATTTGTCTAGTTGGAGTAACCGTGTCCAGTAATCAGCCTTTTCTGTTAGCAATTCTTCCTTTTTCTATGAAAAGTAAGGCTCTTCCGCCTGACCATGAAGCTAGATCAGACAAGCTATTCTTTTCCTTCCTCTTTCCCCCAAAGACTCCAGTCTCTAGAAAGCTCTAAATCTATTTGTTAAGCACCCCAAACATTAATATCCCTTGTGAACTACAGTTCCATAAGCTAATTTTTGATATAACGATTCACAAAGCAACCTTCAGCAATGTCGTTTGCCTGCAGATGTGCTAAGAGCTGTCCTTGCCTATGAGGTCAAGTGCTAGGAGACAGTTTTCCAAGGAGAACTGGCCATTGGAATAACAATATTGGCAACAGAATTGGCAGCAACAGTCATTTTATCACTATATCAATAAAGAACATTGGAGGTTGAGGGGCTCCTGGGTGGCTCAGTCAGTTAAGCCTCTGACTTCAGCCTAGGTCATGATCCCGCCCTTCCGGAGTTTGAGTCCTGTGTCAGGCTCTATGTTGACAGCTCAGAGCCTGGAGCCTGTTTCAGATTCTATCTCCCGCCCCCACCCCACCCCTGCCCCATGCATGCTCTGTCTCTCTCTGTCTCTCAAAAATAAATAAACACTGAGGCGCCTGGGTGTCTCAGTTGGTTAAGCATCTGACTTCAGCTCAGGTCATGATCTCACAGTTCGTGGGTTCGAGCCCCCTGTCAGGCTTTATGCTGACAGCTAGCTCAGAGCCTGTTTCAGATTCTATATCTCCCTCTCTCTCTGACCCTCCCTGCTCTCGCTCTCTCTCTCTCAGAAATAAATTTTAAAAAATTAAAAAATTAATTAAAAATAAATAAATAAACATTAAAACATTTTTTTAAAAAAGGAGCATTGAAGGTTGAGCATTCAAGAGATGTCTTGCAATTATGAAGACAGAGGTAGAGCAGCACCCCCCTCCAACTCTGTCACTGCCACTTTCTCCCGCATTCCATTTCTATATGCAAGTCCTCCTGAGTGACCACTGTCGGACCACTCAGAGTGGAGAAGAGCTTGAAACCCTTAGATTATTTTAAGGCTCTTGGATTGTTAAAAAATATATAAAGAAATGTCAAAACAAATTCACAAAAGTGATGCTATTTCAAAAATATTTACATTTAACAAGCTATGTTTCATACCAGAAACACAATGTAATGCAATCATGTTGTTCATGAACATCTGGTAGTAATAAAAATAATAACGGCTTACATTTATTGAATGCTTACTGTATGCTATGCATTGCTCAATGTGTCTTTCATAATCTTACATCATTTAATTTTTCCCCACAATCTTATGAAGTAAGTTCTGTTATCCATATTTCAAAGACCAAAGAAATTGGGGCACAGGGACGTTCAATAGTTGCCTGAGGTGAAAGGGAATAGAGGCAGATTTACAGTTTCTGATGTCTTCTTTCCAAGGGGTCTTCTTGCCAGGGTACTTCCAAGACTGTGTGTTGTCTCTGTTCTAGCCAGAGACATAGTCTAAACTTGAGATGCTTGCGAATGTGAGACCCTGGGCATTTGCAGTAATCAAGATGGCACTTTGCACTAACGCCAAGACCTTGGCACAGTGCTCACCAGTCAATGGCCTCATGGAGGGCGCACTGGCTACACACTTCCTGTTGGAGGAGTGTCAGCTTACACATAGGGTTAGTCTTCCTCTGGAAGGCAATGAGTACCCCCAAAATCTCTTTATCTTCTGAAAGGAGGAATGGAGCCTCTTACCCACTGATTTCTCCAGCTACATCACCCCCAGATTAAGACTTGAAGTGGGGCTGGAGGTCTAGGAAAGTCACCTTTACTGTCCTGCCTTTGTCCTCGACTCCTGGAGAGAATGGGCTCTTCCTGGACACCTCTGCTACCTCTAAGGCTTTCTCAGAAAAGTGAGTGAGTAGAATGGAGAATCAGATGGCTTGATTCTTTATGTCTTTGAACAAGAGAAGAAGGGAGAGAGGGAGGGAAAGGGTGACAGCAAATGCGTATTTTCACTGTTCTTATCCCATCCACTTCTAGACCACCCTGGTCTGGCTTCTGGTCCCTAAACAGCTCTTTTAGTGATGGTGCTGGCCTCTATGTTACTTAATCTAATGAATAAAATAATTATTTTATTGCACCTGCTAGTAGTTTTTGGCACCACTGACCATTTCTTCTTCCTAAAACAAGCTTTTCCCTTGGTGTCTGTTCTCAACACAAGGCAAGTTTTCCTTCCACTTCTGGGGTCCCCTTCTCAGTCCCACACACAGGCCTATCCATTCAACAGGGATTGGCCCCTGGTTTCTTTCCTCTCCCATTTTTCTTTGCTTAGTCCATGGTCAAGGCTTCAATCACCAGTGATACATAGGCAACTCCAGACTAGATATTTCTTTTGTTCTCTGAATGCATGTATCCAAAAGATTACTTATTACAGCCCTTTGAGATATCTCAGAGGCACTTTGGATTCAACTTTTCATGTGCTTCTGAAATCCAACTTATGATCTTCCCACCATGAACTTGGTCTTTTTCTGGTGTTTCCTTTGTCACTGAGTGGCTGGAATTCACCATGTTCCTTCTCCCTTGCAAGATGCTTGGCATATGATTCTCCCTCTTCCATGTTAAGATGTGTTACATGACATATACATGCATAAACACATGTGCGCATATATACCAATTGTCAAATATATGGACATGAATCCCATTTTATCACTTGTTACATTTCAGAGTCTTAACACCCATTTTCATTTATGTACAGAAGTAAATAAAAATCACTTATTACAAAACATTGGACTTGGCAAAATATTTAACTCCACACACATTGCAATTCTTTCCATAGTAATTATTGTAATTACATCCTAAATTGTAATCTGTCATTGCAGACAATTGGTCGAGTTTTCTTTTTTTATTTCTTATTTCCCCACTCAGTGGACAGCTGCTTACTCTGATGTTTTTGGATGGAATCATACCCATAATTTTACTGTTGCCACAGGTCAGCCATCAGTCTATTTCCTAATCTAAAAACGAGGATTCAAAAGGACTACATATGCTGATCTATTTTAGTTTAAGTAGTAGCATGTGACAAAAAGATTGTGGAGGCCCCACTTCACATTTTCATCCAGATGTAACCCTCAAGTGCAATTTCATCTTTCCAAACACTTTCTAAGTATTTATATTCCCATTTACTTTCGCCTTCTGTACTCAGGACCAGCTACATAATTTGCGAGGTCTATTGCAAAATGGAAATGCAGGGCCCCTTATTAAAAACTATTAAGAATTTCAGAATTGTGCCAGCCACCCATTAAATTAAGTTTGAGGCCCTTCCCAGCATGGGGTACAGGTTACACACCCATGAGCAGTGTGCCTGTAACTTTTAGGGAGTTTTATTTCAATTCCTTGTACTCCAAACCCATGTCTCAATTTTTCTGAGAATTTTATACCTTCTTCAGCTTTTTCCTACATTATCGTACCTACTTTTATTCACTCATTCAATAAGCACTGAAGGAATGTGTCTCCTATCCCAGGAGATGTGTTGGAGCCCTGATCCAGAGATAAATAGGTCATGAATCTTCCCCCCAGGGGCCCAGGCTCAGTCTCCGAAGGCCTTCAGGTACCAGCCTTTGAGTTAAAGTCCCTTCATGAGATCACAGAAGTGTTGCCACCTTTTGCTTTTTAATGGTCAATAAATGTTTGATACACAGTTCAAGTGCATTCCTAGTAAAAAGCAAATTATGTCAAATGAGTTATCATTACCATTGAACCATATTAGCAAGAATTTAAAAGAAACTATAATTCCCAAGATAGTCAAGGGTGATTTGCTCACATTCACATTTTGGGATGCAACTAGACAATATTTATTAACTTTTAAAGAACTATTTAATTATGCTTCCTTCTTTTGATTTCCCACAGAGATATATTCGCACACACACATAAGACCTATACAGAATGTAACACAGATGGAAGAGAGAAAGGTGTTCATTACAGTATTTTATCATAGGAAAAAAAAACCCCTAGAAACAACAATACTTGTCAAAAGGACATTAGCTAAATAAATTATAGTTCATACAAGCAGAGGAATATTACATAGCTAACAGGAAGAACGTTACAAATTTTTTGTTGACATGATGCCAAAGGTATCATTGTGAAGTGACCAAAGCAAATTGACATTGAATATCTGGAAGACAGAGGTGCCAGGGGGGCTCAGTCAGTTATACATCTGACTCTTGATTTCAGTTCACGTCATCATCTCCCAGCTTTGTGGATTTAAGCCTCACATCAGGCTCTGTGCTTATAGTGTGAGCCTGGTTAGGATTTTCTCTCTCCACTCACCCCACCCCTCTCCTGCTTGCATATTCTCTCTCAAAATAAATAAATAAACTTAAAAATATATCTGGAAGACAGAAGGAATTATAACAGCCTCTGAAGAACAAGATTGGGCACTTCAGACAGAGAAGGAGCAAACTTTTCGTATTTGCTCTGTTTCCTATTGAATGATTTAAACTGAAAGTGAATGTTTACTTCTTTTATAATTAAAAATACTCAGTCCAAAGTAACTCTGAGTCACTAACTCTGTTTCTCCTTTCCATCTTTTATCTCTAATATCATTTTGGAAAAGGCGGAAAGAAGTAGTCAATAGTTCAGAAATCCAAGAAGTAGTGACATCTCCAATGAGGAGGACTTGGCACATCTATGTTCTAATGGCCAGGAGCAATTTTGCATTATAGCCACACAAGATTCATACTTACTACACTGTCTGCCTTTGGAAAACTTATAACTAGTCTTTTTATCTCTGAAATGAAAACAAACTTAGCTCAACCATTGTAGCCTTTATTTATGTACTTATTTACTTACTTACTTATTTACTTACTTAGCAGTCACCAGCAGCTACAGCTTGCTGCAGTCACCTTCACTCCAGGTCCCAGATGATGGGCAGTCTCCACCTGGGACATCATAGCTTCGGTCGGTTATCATGGCAGAAAGGAAAGAAAGAATGTCAAGGCCATGCGGCTCTAGACTTCCACCCCCAAGTGATAGACGTCATCTTTGCTCAGGCTTCACTGGCCAAAACAACTCTCGTGGCCACGCCTGAGTTTAAGAGACAAAGATATAGTTCCCCTTCGGGGAGGGGTGGTGAGTGTGGTTAATAATCATATAAAGAAGTAGAGACCATGATCGGGCCCACACTGAGAGCAATACCAAGATTTAAAATAAAAGGCAGCAATGAGGAATGGGCGATATAACAAAGCAGACAGTCTAGGCTAGCCGAAAGGTTTTTCTTTTTTCCTTATCTTCTATTTTGAAATTGTGGTAAAATACACATAACATAAATGTTATCATCTTCGTCACTTTAGGTGTACCATTAAGTGGTATTTCGCATCCACCGTATTGCATAACCGACATTACTGTCCATCTCCGTAACTCTTTTCATCTTGTAAAACTGAAACTCTATAACTTCATCTTTTTAATTTTTTTATCTTTCCCTGTCTAGCCATGTGCAATATGATTCTCTCTTGGTGCTGTGCAAAGGCAGCAAGTTGTCATTCCCAGTCAGCCATGTGATCCCAGGAGTAAACAAATGATGTACTTAAAACCATTCTGTACCCTTACTACCATTTTGTTTGCCACTTTCAATAGAGTAGTCAATAAATTATATGAGATATTCAATACTTTAATATAAGGTAGGCTTTCTGTTAGATTATTTTGTCCCACTATAGGATAATGTCAGTGTTCCGAGCACATCTAAGGTAAGCTAGGGTAAGCCATGATGTTCAATAGGTTAGGTGTAGTGAACGCATTTCAGACTTACAATATTTTCAACTTGCAGTGGGTTTATCAGGATGTAACCCCACCCTCAGTTGAGGAAGATCTGTACCACTCTTTTCTTATCAATTCAATCAATGGACACTTGGGTTGTTTCCACGCTTTAGCTACTGTGGACAATCCCACTATGAGCATGGGTGCATAAATATCTCTTCGAGATCTTACTTTCAATTATTTGGTGTCTATACCTGGAAGTGGAGTGGCTGGACCACATGGTAATTCTACTTTTCATTTTTTGAGGAAATACCTTACTGTTTTCCACAGCGTCTGCACCATTTTACATTCCCACCAGCAGTGCACAAGGAATGGTGTTTGTGTTTAAGTTAGTTTACAAAAGTAGCATGAATGGACCTTTCCCCCTTAACACTGTGAGGTCCCTAAACTGGGAGACCATGTCTCCCAGTAATCATCTTCCTTACTAGATATGTCTATTCAGATTTTCTACTTCTTCATGATTGGATGCCAATAGGTTTTGTGTTTCAAGAAGTTTGTTCATTTCATACAGGTTATCCAATTTGTTGGCATAAAATTGTTGATTGCACTGTCTTATAATCGATTTTGCCTATGTAGAATTGGAAGTAATACTCATTTTAACTTTTGATTTTAGTAATTTGAGTCCTCTCTGGTTTTTTTTTAAAACATAATTTATCTAGCTAAAGTTTTGTCAGTTTTCTGTATTTCTCTTCAAAGAACAAATTTTGGTTTCAATAATTTTTCTCTTGTTTTTCTTTATTCTATTTCATTTATCTCTACTGTAACCTTTTTTATTACCTTCCTTTTGGTAGCCTTGGGTTTACTTGGTTTTGTTTGTTTGTTTGTTTATTAGTTCTTTAAGTTTTAAAGTTAGGTTGTTGATTTGAGATCTTTCTCATTTTCTTTTTTAATGTTTTTTTTTTTTGAGAGAGAGGGTGCATATATGCAAGTGGGGGAAGGGCAGAAAGAGAGGAAGAGAGAGAATCCCAAACAGGCTCTACACCATCAGAACAGAGCCCAGTGTGGGGCTCGATCTCATGACCACAAGATCATGATCTGAGTCAATATGAAGAGTTAGATGCTTAACCAACTGAGCCACCCAGGTGACCTTCTTTCTTGTCTACTAATGTAGACATGTATAGCTATAAACTGCCCCATTTGCATTGCTTTTGCTATATTCCATTAGTTATGGTATGTTGTGTTTACATTTTTATTTATCTCTAAGTTGTTTCTAATTACCCTTGTGATTTCTTCTTCAATCCATTGATCATTGAAGAGTATATTTAGCTTCTACAAATCTGTGAATTTTCCAGTTTTATTTCTGTTATCA
Source organism: Crocuta crocuta (assembly GCF_008692635.1). NCBI lineage: Eukaryota > Metazoa > Chordata > Mammalia > Carnivora > Hyaenidae > Crocuta > Crocuta crocuta. Next base: position 5,367,211 of record NW_027532002.1, read on the forward strand.
ATTTCTAACTTCATCTGGTTGTGGTTGGAGAAGATATTTTGTATAATAAATATCATTTTAAGTTACTGATATTTAGTTTGTAGTCTAACGTATATTTTATGCTAGAAAATTCTTCATCACTTAAGAAGAGTGTAGATGATGCTACTGTTGGTGGAGTGTTCTGTATGTTTATGCTAAATCTCATTGGTTAATTGTGTTATGTAAGTCCTCTATTTCCTTACTTATCTCCTGTCTGGTTGTTCTATCCGTTATTGAGAGTGAGTATTGCAGTCTCCAATTATTATTTTAAAACTGTGTTCTTCCCTTCAATTTTGCCAGTTTTTGCTTTCTGTCTTTTGAAGGTCTGTTATAAAGTACATAAATGTTTGTAATAGTTAGAATTTGCTATATGGGCTCTTTTATTAATATATAATGTCCTTCCTTGTCTCTTGTAACGTTTTTGATTTAAAGCCTATTTGGTCTGATATTGCTAGGGCCACCTCTGCTCTCTTTAGGTTACAGTTTGCATAGAATATCTTCTTCCTTCTGTTCATTTTCATTTATTTATACCAAGTATCAAGGATCAAACTGAGGTATAAATCTAAGGTCTTCTCAGTTTTTTTCTCATCAACAGCCTTTCCCTGCACATGAGTGGTCACTTTCTACTTTTTCCCCATATGTGCATTTCCTTCTGAATGTCCAAGTCTTTATTATCTGGCTTATAAAAGAGAAAAAGAGAGGAATGAAAGGAGAAGAGGGAAAGAGTGCTGGCCCTTTAAATCCCCTGAAAGGCATTTCGGCCAGAAGGAGAGATGCTCACAGGAATGGAAAGAGCCATGTTCCTGCAACAACAGAGGACACCTATGTCTTTGCCTGTACTTCTATGATCAGAAACAGCAATCAGCAGTCAGAGCACAGGGTCCTTTATGCTCATGTTGGCTCCTGAAAGCTGTGCATAGACTGCTCCAGGAGCACATGCCCAGCTGCCTACCACGGAGGTGAGGCTAGGATGGGAGTAGCTGCTACTGTGCTAAGAGCTGATGTTGACTGAAATTAACTGAAAATTACGTTTCTTTCTTTTTTTAACGTTTATTCATTTTTGAGAGGTGGTGAGGTAGAGAGAGAGGGAGAGAGGGGATCCCAAGCATGCTCCACACTGTCAGCTCAAAGCCCGATGCAGGGCTGGAACTCACAAACCCGGAAAACCTGAGCCAAAACCAAGAGTCAGATGCTTAATTGACTAAACCACCCAAGCACCCTGCAAATTACCTTTCAAAGCTCCCCCTGGAAGTTTCAGACCTTCAGTAGACTCAGGAGTCCCAGAAGAGTTGTATCCGACAGACTCTGCTAATACAATAGTTGTCTAAGTGGGGACACAGATTCTTGGTGCTTCCTGCTCCACCGTATTCCCAGAATGCTTTCTCTGACAGTTTTTTTTTTAATTTTTATTTTAACTTTTGATGAAAGGTCACATACCAGGTTTTGCAAAGATAATAGAGGAGATAAGAAAATGTTCTAAAGAACTTGATGGAGGAACAAGGGGGAGAAGAAGGGGGGAAATGGTGGGGGAAAGGGAGAGAGGCAAACCATGAGAGACTCTTGAATGCTGACAAAAACTGAGGACTGATGGATGTGGGGGGGAGGGGGATGGGCATGGAGGAGGACACTTGTGGGGATGAGCACTGAGTGTTATGTGGAAACTAATTTGACAATAAACTATTTGTAAAAAAAAAAAAGAAAAGAAAAGAAAATGTTCTAAAGAAGCAGTGTAGTTCAGTGGAGAGATCAAGGGACCAAGAATCACAAAACTATATTTGCAGCCTCTCTACAGCAGCGCTATCAATAGATATATAATGTGAGCCACATGTGTAATTAAATTTTTAGCAGCCACATTAAAGCAAAGTACAAATAAACAGGTAAAATTATTTTAATGAACTTTATTTAATTCAACAGATCCCAAATATTATTTCAACATATAAACAACAGAAAATTTATTGATGAAATATTTGTATCTTCTCCATATAAAGTCTTTGAAATCTAATGTGTATTTTACACTTACAGCACATCTAACTTTGAATGCCAAAGACTCCTCAGAAGTAATTGATCTGTATTTAGATTTCATAAACTTCATAGTTGAAAAAGTAGATTAACATAGCCAAGTTGCTCTGGACATACTTAAAATTTTCCAGTAACTGAACAAAGTAACAGTTTTTAAATTTAATTTTTTAAACATTTATTCATTTTTGAGACACAGAGTAAGCAGGATAGGGGCAGAGAGAGAGAGAGGGAGATACAGAATCTGAAGCAGGTTCCAGGCTCTGAGCTATCAGTGCAGAGCAGAGCCCGACTCTGGGCTGGAACCCATGAACCAGGAGATCGTAACCTGAGCTGAAGTCTGACACTTAACCAATTGAGCCACTCAGGAGCCCCTTAAATTTAAATTAATTAAAATAACATTTAAAATTCAGGTTTTTTGTTTCTCCAGCCACATTTCAAGTGTTCAGTAGCTATGTGTGACTACTGTCTACCACATAGAACACTATGGATTGTAATGTAACCTTGAGAAGATTATAATGTAATCTTGGAAACCAGGATGATCATGAGAATAATAAGCTAATTGGACTAGTTCATCTCCTATGTCATTGATGGGTCTATCATTAGTAATTCAAAGTGACAAAAACAAAAACAATACCAGCAACAACTCAAAAATTAGAGAACATCTCAGAATCTCCACTTTACATCTTTGAACAACGTCTGGGCTGGTTTCCACATCAATGAGTTTTAGACATTTCTGAGTGTGTTTGAAAACCTTAGAATGCTAATCATAAGTAAACAGGTCCTACAAAAATCAAAAAGGTAAGTTTGTGAAATTAACCTTGAAGGTACACTATCATATTCTTCAAATGCCTCTGGTTTTGTTGTTGTTGTTGTTGTTATATATTAAAGTGTCTGCCCCTACATTTTTGGAAATGTACAAGGTGACTGTGCCAGAACCAGAAAGGCCTGGGAACAACACAAGCCATCACCAACTGCTTCCCTCTATCATTATTCATCTGCTCAAGGACAGTTCTTTTCCATCTCCACATGAGCTTGTTTTCTACTTCACCTACCTGTCCATATGAGTTACAGTTAACTTTTAATTTTTATATTACCTAAGAAGCCAAGAAAGGAAGTTGAGAATTGCACGTACTTTCATTTTAGATAACTACATACAATAACAACCTATATATGGATCGTACTCTATAAAGTTGAAAAATTTTTATGTAAATAATCTCACTTGAGCATGCAACATTCAAGTCAATTTAAACAAAAGAAAAAGAGGAGTTTAAAATCATGCATCCAATACGTAAAGAGATAACTGTATAACAAAACAGTTTTCTAAGGGTTTGCCAAGTGCTCTAATGCATCACCTTGAATCTCCCATATCAGGTTTCTGCTGGGGCTAATGTGACCCTAATTCCACATAGTATATAATCATCTCTCAACTCAGGCACTTTTCCTTTGTGCTCAGGATCATCTGTGATTCAAAGAGCAGCCTTATGGAAAAGCAGGATGTCATTCACTTTTTCAGAAGACAGATTTCCAGCAAGTTCATTTAACTCTCCAGAACATAGCCCTGAATTCAAAATCAAGAGGAAATAAACTGAAAATTCCATCACTTGATCTTGAGCAAGAAGTGATTAAGTGGGTCATCAGTTGCCACTGTTTCCAAGGAGATGTTACTTGTAAGTTTCCACAGTGCAAAACAACGGGGGTTCATTTTCAAAGGCAGATTCTAAATAGGAAGGTCACTCTTTCTTTCCAGGGGATGCTCTCCCACCAGAAAAGACCATGGAGGGAGGAACAGGGTACAGAGGCACAGTTAAGGACAAGAAACAGTCGTTCTCTCTGAGCACCAGGGAACAGGATGAGATGAGGGTCTCCTGAGGTCATGGAGTGAGCCTGGGAATGGGAAACTGACTCTCCAGCCCATGCTGTCAGCATACTTACAGGCATATGATGTAACAAGTCAACAGAGAAATAACAACACAGTGTCATTCCACTGCCATAGTCACTTGAGAGAACTTAGACAGAAAATTCAGGTTAACGAGACAGAGAGCTATAGCTTCTCCCAGCCATTTCACGGCAATGAAGCACCTTAAAGTTACATTAATAACAATTGCCTTGAAGCAAGAAAGGGATGTTATGAAAAAAATGATAATTACAATAAAATTAACAGTATCAGTGATGATGATGATGATGCCAAATGATAGTGACCTGTTGGTTTGCTGTCTTCTTTGCATGGCCTACTTGCACATAGTGAACTGAAACAGGCCAGAGAAAGAGGGTCTGGGGTAGGTCATCGTGATTATTCCGGACTAGACATTGAGATAAAGTCTTGCTCTTATTCTTCGTTGGCTGTCTAGCTCATCTTGGTCTTTCTAAGCCATTGAAATAGGAAGATACTGAAGACTTGAGATTCAGAGGCTCAGGAGGAAGGGGACAGAAGAGGCTAATCAAGTCCCTTTATCTTAGGCCAGCATCTTCTGCATGGTCCCGTCAAAGTCCTCAGAGGGGTTTCTTGTGATCTGGGCCCCAGACAAGTCACTGTACGATGTAGCCCGCCATGCAAGTGCCAGCTTGCGTAGAGGTGTCCCCTCTTCTGGCCTTGTCTTCAGTGCAGGCGGTGTACATGGGAGCAGTGTTCTGGCAAAACAAACGTGGATGATGGGTCTCTGGAACCTTCGCTGAACCTCCAACGGACTCAAGCAGTATGCACAGAGGGCTAGAATGTGGGCAGCTGACGCCCACGCTGTGGCAGGTAAAAACGGCATTAGGAGAGTTCTCCAGTGCCGTGTTTCCAAGCCATCTGCAGTACTGCCTCGAGAATCACCCTCAAAAAGGACAGAAGACTGTGTATTTGAGTCTCTGGGACAGTGATCCTTATTTCAACCAGAGTAGCTATCCTTTACTTTATGTATTGGTCATCTGAGTGATATTTTATTTGCATAAAGAATTCTGTAGTGGGGTGCCTGGGTGGCTCAGTAGTTGAGCGTCTGCCTCTTGATTTTGACTCAGGTCATAATCCCATGGTCATGGGATCTGGTCTCATACAAGGCTCTGTGCTGAGCATGGAGCCTGCTTGGGATCTTTCTCTTTCCCTCTGCCCCTCTCCCCCATTCACACTCTCACTTTCTGTCTCTCAAAGAAAAAAAAGAAGGAATTCTGTAGCATGACACATACAAGGCCTGAGAACCACCTTAATGTTTATATCCCAAATGACAAACTATATTAATCATATCTTTTTATTTCCTATATTCTGATGCTTTGACATCTGGGGCCTCACTGACTCTGGATGGACTATTTCACCCAGGGTTAGTCAATTCCTAGAGAAAGTAAACAACTCAGTCAGAGGCATGCCTTTCATATGCAAACCAATACACCCAAGAAAAGTATTTATTAGGGTCTCGAATGCCAAGCTACTAATTCCTCTGCCCTATGTACTCCAGGGCCAGGTGCCAGACCATTGGGCATAGTCCCTATGCCCCAGAGCTAGCTGAAATTATTCAAACTAACCAATCCTAAACCTGCTCATGGTGCCTTGCTTCTTCCTTCCCATAGCAACCACACGAAAAGCTCTTGCCTACATTTCTACACACCTACCCCTCCACCCCAGCCACCTGACCCTGCTCCCTCTGCATCCTGCCTGACCCCAGTGCTTCTCTGTATGGTCCTGCGTGGCATATCAAGCTTTCTATTTCCAGGGAACTGTATAACACTTTTAGCTTCTTGACAGTCATTTCTGTGTCTACGTGTCTTACTCTACCTGATTCAAACAAATCGCAGGGATCCTTAAAACACAAAATACAGCTCCAGGCCTGGTGAGCAGTGGCCCACGTATAGTTAGTAGGGTCCAACTAACTAACTAACTTAGTAGGCAAAGGAATTTTTTTGGATGAGAACAGCTTTCCCAGGAACCTTGAGCAGCTATGCAGTTGTGTTCTCCGTGGGTAACTTCCCACAGCAAGAGACACAGCTAGTGTGGGGTTTGTTTCTAGGATCAGGAAAGCCTCTCCCAACCAGTAGAGCTCTAACAGGCAGCTTTGGGCCTTTCAGACTGAAGGATTCAGTCATGATGGGTGGCCTGGTGCTCACCGATGTAATCTATGTTTCCTTTCTCCTATCTCTCAGCCATGGTCAAGAGACTGATATGCTCCTTAAAGACATACAGTCAAGGACTATGTCTAGGGGATGCTATACTATGACAACATGGATGATTCTGTTGCAATTAAATTAGTAGGGTTGTCCAAGACAAGGAAACTTAAGTACATCATAGAAGATGTTTGGGGCCAGGGCAAATGACAAAAGACAGTTTTGTACTATTGTTCCCCTTCTGTGTTCTTTTTTTTTTTTTTCCATTAGAATTAGAGGCTGTTCCAGGGACAGAGACTGTGATGAGGTTCAGTAGGACCAGTGTTGCAGTTGGGGGCCATATTGCTCTTTGATGCAAAATATATTTTCTGTTGAATATGGTTGAAAAATATAACTGATTATAATTCATGATTGGAAAAAAATTTGGTTAATTTTAAATTCTCCTTAAAAGTTCTGTAAATTTGGGGAAACCAGGTGGTTCAGTAGGTTGAGCGTCTGCCTTCAGCTGAGGTCATGATCTCGTGGCTCATGAGTTCGAACTCCACATCAGGCTCTGTGCTGACAGCCTGGAGACTGCTTCAGATTCTGTGTTTCCCTCTCTCTCTGCCCCTCTCCTGCTCATGCTCTGTATTTCTGCCTCAAAAATAAATGGACATTTAAAAAAAAACTTCTGTAAATTTTATTAATATCCAGTACCAATTCAATTTAAAGCTGGAAGCAGCATTTAAGAAACATTTATAAAGCCTTTGGGAGTTGAGCCATCTACCCCATATGCCCCAGGTGATAGTAGGAGTAAAGGTGGGGATTCAGAAGAAAGCCAAGTGGATTTTTCTAAGGATCCTCAGTAGATTTCCTCTCCTTGGAAGGACAGCTGTAGCTCTACTTGGCCTTGAAAATGAGGAAAGAACAAGTGGAGAAATGCAGTCTTCTAGATAGGGTTTAGCTCCTCTCAGCTCCATTCTGCCCCTTGCCAACCCATCACTAGAAGAGTCAGGTAGAACTAAGAGCAAGGGCATTTTATTAGGGCACAGTTCTGGGGATAGAAACTTTCACTGGGATAAGCAAAAGGGATAGAGGTCTGATCCCACACAAGAACCAAATCCTGGTCATTTGTCTCACTATAATTGTTTTGTTCTTGAGAGATAGGATGACCCCCAACGAAGGGCTCTGCCCTAAGCCAGCCTGGGATCCACAGCCCAGACTGACCGTGTTGCAGACATTGGCATAATCACAACCTCATGCTCACCTCATCTTGTTGACTCATCTGCCTGTCCTCAGACGAGACTTTCCTCACCATGGGACAGTGTGTTCCTTAGGTCTGCTTTGCTTATTAGTGACTGAAACTCAGCTCACATGAACTCAGTATAAAGGGAAGTCTAATGCTCATGGAGACAAACCACAGGTCTTAGAGTATATGGTCCCAGGTACTTATAGACCACCAGAATTTTGCTCATGTCATCTTCACCTCTTTTTGGGAAGCTAAGGCTATGACTGGTTATATAACCACCAATATCCTCCAGGCTCATGATGTCCACATGTGCTACTAGAAGAAAGTAAGAGCCTTCCTGGTCCAGTGAGAGCACCGAGGAGATTCTCTGATTGCAGTAGCTCAAACCAGGCATACCAGGCTCAGTAACACTTTGGCCAAGGGGAGGGGGTGTTAAAAAAGAGCCAGAAGCCCCCACCAAGGTCACATTGTAACAATGGAGCAGGGAAATGAGAATTTTCCGGGAGAGTATCCGCATGTTTAGGTTACAACAAAGACTCTTAAGTGGAGATGATTTGGTCCCCACCTCCTCCCCCAGAGGACATTTGGAAATGTCTGGAGATATTTTTGATTGCTTCAGCTCATGTGTGTGGGGTGTGCTGCTCGCATCTAGTGTGTCAAGGTCAGTGATGCTGATAGACATCCTACAATGTAGGAAACAGCCCCCACCTCCCACAAAGAAGCATCCAGTCCAAAATGTCAATGGTAGTGAGGTTTAGAGGCTAAGCTAGAGGGTAGGGAAGCAGTGGAGAGAAGATTGTATTTACTAGTAGGTGACATAAGTGTTGGGCTGATTTGACAGTAGAAGTCCCTGCAGATGCTAAGCTATGGAGGCTGGGATTCAAGCCACATGGCCAACTCTGCTTCTCATGTTTTCCCTGCCTGAGTCCAAGCAGGAACATTCTGTATGGTGGACCCTAGTTGGCAGGCACTTCGTTCTTTTGAGGGGGCAAAAGCCTCACATTATTAAAGGCTTGATCTTATCTCTGCTCCTATACCTTCACCTCTTGGACATCACCCAAGATGGCTGGGCACACTGGGAGCCAGACCCTCTCTGCTTACACAGTCTGCCTGCCCACTACCCTCCCATGCTCTCTCTCTCACGAGAGATTGTACGCCTCACTGCACGAGCCTCTCTCTCACTTACACCTACCCCTGTCCTCCTCTGGTATTTTAGGCTCACGACTCCACCAGAGTAAGAATCATGCAACACCACAGCGAGAGTTTTTGTCTCACAACTCCAAACGCCAGCAACCTCCTTGAACAAAGTGACTGTTTTATACCCTTCTGGACCTCCAGCACCTAGGATGGTGCCTACCCCCGTGAGTATTTTACCTCCTTGAAGGCAGGAGACTGGATAAAATGATCTGCATAAGCTCCTTACTACTTTATGGTCTTTGACAACATAATAAATCAGAAAGGTCAGGGGCACCTGGGTGGCTCTGTCGGTTAAGCGTCCGACTTTGGCTCAGGTCATGATCTCATGATTTGCGGATTTGAGCACCGCATCGAGCTCTGTGCTGACAGCCAGCTCAGAGCCTGGAGCTTGTTTCAGATTCTGTATCTCCCTCTCTCTCTCTGACCCTCCCCTGCTAGCACTGTCTCTCTCTCTTTCTCTCTCTCAGAAATAAATAAAACATTGAAAAAAAATTTTTAAAAAAAGAGAAAGGTCAGAGGACACAGTAGATCCTAAATCTATATCTGTGCACAACTCTCCTATAAAAGAAGAACAAGAATGACAACAAAGCCCTATCTTTGTCCTACCTAGAAAGGCCTCGATCCAAAATGCCAGCCTGAAAGCCATTTTTTCCTAAGGATGTGTTAAGAGCCCTTGTTCCCAACCTGGCACTGACGTAGTTAAATCTGCACCATTTGCTGTGTGAGGCTTTGATTCTGCTGACTTTATTTCAAGCAATCAAAAATATCTAATTTGCATTCACATTCACATCAGTGGCCCATATGTTAGCCCTGCTTAAAAGCTATAGGCTTGCATTCATTATGAAAGACTTGGCTCCCCTTCCTTATCTTTTCACTTGAAAATTATTGAGATACTGTCGCTACAAAGGGTTATATTTAGCGAAGACACAGCATTTCCGTGTGCGTATGTGTCTCTGCCCATATCTGTGTGTCTGAAGGGATCTGATATTTGCATCTTCCTCCAAAATATCTGATAAGTTTCAAAATGGGAAGAGGAAGAGCCGTCTCGTTCTCTAGCCATTTTATATGTGACAGCGCTGCCTCCTACCTAAGGCATCATTAAAATACCGCGTTGCAATATGTCGATGCACATGATTCTAGACCACACACTGAGCCCCGATAAGGAGGCCCCTCTGGAGAGCTGCAGTGAGAAATTCAGTTTCTTGAGAAGGAGCCCGGCCAGGGTTTGCTCCTGGGATTCAATCACATCTCAATTAGATTCCACTCACCAATGGGAAGGGCTTGTCTGTGTCTTCTTTTATTTGCCCCAAATTTACTGAGCCCCTACTATGTGATAAGCACTCTTCTGTGTCAAGTCACAGAGATCTGTAATGAAGAGCTGATGCAATCAAGGAACTTACAGGGAGCAAGGAAAGAGAAAAGTGAACATTCTAACAATTACAACTATTGGAGAAACGTTAAGAGTATTGGAAAGAAGTGCTCGGGGAGCATCTAAAGGGGAAAAAGGGTTCTTCTTGGAGAATCAAAGCAGCAGCAGGACCGGGTGGGAAGGGAGTCACCGCGGAGCTGGGTACTTCTGACCTGCATGCGTATGACGGAGCTAGTGGTTGTGGAGAAGCAGAGAAAGGGTGTGACAGCAGTAGGAAGAGGAGGACATGAGTTCAGAAAATACCGTCAGTCCACTCGCTGTCAGCATCTGACCCCAACTCTGACTGTGGCATAAATAAGAGTTGCAATGGCTATGGTGTGTCCAATTAACCACCATGGTTTCTTTGTCCTCTAGAAGAATATGCAAGAAACTGGCAAAGTGGTTGCCTATAGGAGGGAAAACCAAAGGACTGAGGATAGAAGTCAGGAGAAATCGAGATCCTTTTGTCCTGCTTGGATTTTTCCTGCTCTGTGTTGACATTACTATTTTAAGGCAAATTAGAAATTTTGAATGCATGAATTCCAAAAATCATTCCAATTTCAAAAGTTTTATCATTAGGGAAGCTAACCAGAGAAATGGCGTCATGACATCAAGTCAAAAAGGCCAAATGCAGGGGCGCCTGGGTCGCTCGGTCAGTTAAGCATCAGACTTCAGCTCATGTCATGATCTCATGATTTGTGAGTTCGAGCCCCATGTTGGGCTCTACTCTGACAGCTCAGAGCCTGGAGCCTGCTTCAGATTCTGTGTCTCCCCCTCTCTCTGCCCCTCCCCTGCTCATGCTCTGTCTCTCAAATATAAATAAACATTAAAAAAAAGTTTCTTAAAAAGGCCAAATACAGTGAAGGGAATTCTATAGTATGTATATATATTCAATACTTTAATCACGGCAGCAACAACTCCCTCCCAACAGCTCTGGACTGCTACCCCAGGGAGTTGGAATATGTACTGAGAAGTGCAGGGCTGGAAGGTGTGGCTGGGAGAGTGCGGTGCAGGAAGCTGTGAGAGATGTGATGAGAGAGCAGTTTGGCGGATTTGGCTTCCATTGTTATGATGGGAGGCATCTTGCTTACAGGCCAGCCAATACAAACCTAGCCTCCCAAGGACAGGTCAGAAACACACACATTGCTATGCAAATTGCTAAGGATTGCTCACTTGAGTAGGAGCACAGGCTCAAAGAGAAAGGAAGCTGCTCCACCCCTGGGCTGGGTCTGGCACACCATTTGCCTCCCAGCACTGGCAAATGTTGTCCTCTCTAGTTGTGCAGGGCAAATCTGTGCAATGGCCCTGAAAAGTGTTATGGGAAAAGGAGGCTTCTAGCATCATTTAGAGGGTGGAGATTTAGGGGGGCAGATAGAACTGTCTTCTCTTCCGGAGTGCCTGAAAATCTTGCTTCCTAAGTTGTCAACTGTATACAAGGGTCCTCTGGTGCTCATTGGTTCCGTCTTGCTTTCAATGATAGGAACGGGGTGTATGGCCGTCCAGCCAGAAACTACATTTCCCTCCCCCTCCTGCTCGTTTTAGGCTAATGAGGTGTGCATGCAAGAGATCATGTCACTTCTGGGTCATCGTCTTATAGACAGACTGCTTGTCCAGGATCCCTCTTTTCCTCTCCAGCTGTCTGGGAACAAGTGATGCCAGTGGCAGCTTCAGAGGTTGTGTGTGGAGAATGGCTAAGTCACATGAGAGAGTCACCGCACTTTAGAGCCTCTTTGTTCCAGCATTTTGCCAATACAACAGGATCACTAGAATCTGTGCAAATAACCCACACAAAACATAAAGATCCCAGGTCTCAATACAAAGAGATCAAGGTTCACATTTTGGTGTAGATGCTCCTAGATTTTTCGGTGTGTAATAAAAATGTATTTCATATCTTGTATATTTCATGTACATATTTCTAATAAATACAAATGTGTGTATATATTTATGCCATACATACTATGCTGCAACTTTATTCTCATCTAACAGTGTGTCATGAAAATAAAGAATGACAGCATCATGTAATGCCTGCATGATTGTCCACAATTTGGGTGTTTTGTACACACTGTAGACAAACCTTTGGCGCTGTACCTTTGTCTATTATAATGCAGTCACTGAGATCATTGGCTTTGGAGTCAGAGAGAAACGGATTCTGCCACATCAAGTCTTTGGATTTTAAACAAGTCACTCGAAGACTTAGTTTTTGATTTTGCCAAATGAGGATGGTAATGGTATGTATAGTTGCCGTGAAATGAAATGATCTCACATATATGCATATGTTCACTTATATAAGGAGCTTAGCCGGTCCTGGTGCGTCGTAAATATCCAGGGAATATTAGCTATAATACTAACAATGTCCACCACTTTTGCTATTACAGAAAATACCATGGCATTCATCTTTTTATGTCTATCTATCCCTATTATTTCTTCAAAGCCCTTGAAAACAAAAATTCCTATCCCTTTGTATTTGCTCATCCTGTAAACTTATAAGAGCCAGACAGCTTGTAATTTAGATGGCTTATCTCACGGTTGCTGGGCAGAGGCCAATTCCGCCCCCAGGTCATTAAGTGAAGGGTACTGCTGTTGTGTTTTCCCTGTTTTCTCCCTCGTATCTCAAACTCAGGGTTCCCTCAGGGTTACTGAGCATTCCTTGCTCTTCTCCTGCCTTTGCGTCCACTGTTCTTTTGTTTGTTTGTTTCCATTTTTTATTTGAATTCTAGTTAGTTAACATACTGTATAATATTAGTTTCAGGAGTAGAATTTAGTGATTCATCACTTAAATATAACACCCCGTGTTCATCCCAACAAGTGCTTTTCTTAGTCCCCATCACCCATTTAACCCATCCCCCCCCATGTCCCCTCCAGCAACCTTCAGTTTGTTCTCTATAGGCAAGAGTCTGTTTTACAGTTTCTCTTTCTCTTTCCCCCCACTACGTTCATCTGTTTTATTTCTTAAATCGACTATTCTTCCTGGTTGTAAGAATTCCTATTTATCCCTTAGCGCCCTGTTTAAATGACTTTCGCTCCTCCCCCCTGCACTCTGCATCTCTGTAATAATAACATTCTCAGACAGAGAATGTTAAAGAGCAAGAAATGCCAGTCGATTTATTAGCGAAGCTCTGATTGCCTGAGAGTCCTGGCTTTACCATTCACACTATGACCATGGGTAAGCTGCTTAGCTTTCTTCCTGCCTCATTTCCCCCATCTGTAAAATAGGGATGACAGTATTATCTCATAGGGTTGCTGTATGAAGCAAATGTGATGATGTCTATAAAGCGCTTGGTGTAGCCTTTGGAACACAGTAGGCATTTAAAAAAAGTGTTTAGTAGTAGTAGTAGTAGTAGTAATAGTAGCAGTAGTAGAAGGAAGAGGAGGAAGTGAAGGGGAAAGAGGGAGAAGGGGGAGGAGGGGGAAAAGAAAGAGGAGGAGGGGAGCAGGGAAAGAAGGATGAAGATGGGGAGGAGGTGGAAAAGTAGTAATAGTAAGTTGTACCTCCTACAGCCGTGTCCCCGCCGCCCCCCACCCCGCGCCGCCCCAGTCAGGGAAACAGCCTTGGGCGCTATTTGCATTGGCTTGGCCGCTAGAATTGAACAAGAGATTAGTCAGGGGTGCTGGCCTACACGTGGACTTGGCATGGACATAAGCCTGTGTAGCCTTCTTCAAAATGATATACATGAGTTATATATTCTCATTTTAAAGCGGAACAGAACCACAAATGGAAGTCATCAGTGATAGAAGGGCAACTCCAGTTCCCATCGTATGGATGAATCAGAGGAGTTAAGAGGAAGCAGAAAGCAGAGTGAAGCAGATGCCCAGAGAAAATCAGAGACGGAGACAGAGACAGAGGACAGGCACAACCTTGCAGTCTCTGTGAAAGGTTGCCCAGGTGCCTGGCCACTTTCCAGTTCCCAGCTCCAGTCCCCGGGAGTCCTGGCTGTACTTTCGTTTTGGTACTTTGATTTCACGAAGCGTCCTCTGTGTGACTTTATAATAAATGTACCCATTTTGAAGCTAGATTGAAGGGCTCTCTGTTCTAGTCACCGTAACACGTTCCAAATACAAAATAGTTGCAGGCAAGTCACATTCCTCCTCTAAAGTGTAGACTGTGAACATCCTTAAAGCAAAGGGTGAAATCACTGTTTTTCCTTACAAAATAGTTCAAACATATAGAAAAAAAAACCAGGAAATTATTAATGTGCATCTGTGAACCCAGTAATTGGCTTTAGCAATTGTCAAATTAAATAGTTTCTCCATGTTTGCCTGATAATTTTTTAAAAGAAATGAAGCATTTCAGTACAGATGGAATCTCTCAGATCCTCACCCTCAGTCTTATTCCCCATCCTTGTCAAATGTAGCTACTGTGTCTTGATTTGAGTATTTATCATTCACGTGTGAGATATATCTTATTATTTTGCATTATTTAAACTTTACAAAAATGGTATCATTCTGCAACTTCAATACGTTATCTTTTTGAAAGTTATGGAGTCAACTCTACAGATACACGGAAATATTCTCTTCCCCAAATCATGCCTCTCTCTCCCCTGCACTCATGTCTTTGGCATAATGGTTGCACGCCTTCCCCTCCCCCCAACTCTCTGTTGAACCTCTTTTCACCTTCCACATGATTCAAATATTACCCTTCAGACACATTTTCTAGTAGGAGCATTAGTCTCTCTCATTTTTACTGCCATCAAATTAGTCATCCCAGGGTATTGTAATTGTTTTGCATGTCTATCTCACTCACTAAATGTTGAAATCTTGGAATGGGGTCAACAAACTTTTCCTGTAAAGGCCAAGATAGTAAATGTTTTAGACTTCGTGGGCCATAAAGTCTCTGCTGTTAGAGGAGAAAAGCAGCCGTAGATGGCACCTTAGCAAATGGGCACGGCTGTACTGTGAGACGACGTTATTTATCAACACTGAAATTTGAGTTGTGTATATTCTTCTCTTGAGTTTTTCAACTACTTAAATACGTAAACACAATTCTTAGCTCACGAGCTGCACTAAAACAGCTAGGGAGCTAAATCTGGCCCGTGGGCTGTAATTGCCAACCCCTGTCCCAGAAGGCTGCAAGCACACCTTTTCAGCTCTGCTTCTCTATTGCCCATCCCGGTGCCTGACACAGTGTATACTCAATAAACTTTGTCCAAATAAATGAATAAAGAGAGGAAAGGGTACATGCAACAGGAGTCAATAAGCATGTCTGCTCTCTCCATGCACGTGGTTTAGGACCCAGGACTGACAGCCTTTGGGGTTATCAGCATAACAGGGTGCACATGCAGCCTAGGACCAGCATCCTCTAGGGCTGTCTTCTCAGCAAGGCCAGTAGAATCACTGAAGGCAGTTCAGAGTCTGGTCAGGACTTCTGAAAGAGTCAAAATGAGAAGGGAATGCCTAGGAGATGAGCTGGATGGAGAAAGAGGGGCCCATGGGAGCTGGACACGGGCAAAGGCAGAGCGGTCCAACAGAAGGTTAAGCCTGGGAGGTTAATCTGCCGCTGCACCAGCAGCTGCTACAGCCTCTCCGTTCTCTCCTGCAGCTGCAGGCAATGGTGTCCTGAGTCCTTGGGAGAACAGCTTGGGAGCTGAGGCTTATGTGAGATGACAGGAAGAGTCATCGTAACGGCAATGGGACAGAGTAGGAAATAACTGTGAGGTGGCTGCCATACTGCCCGAATGACAGAAGTCTTATAAACTAGGCAGGGAATGTTAGACGTGAAATATGATCAGACAGTTAGAGCCATGCAAGTTTTTATTGGGTGAAGGTAGGAACTAAGAAACGTCTTGGTTTCGTCTTGGTACGTCTGTTGCCACGTACAAGATTGGGAGAGCCAGAAGTAAAACCAGAAAAGAAAGTTGGGAGTCTCTTGAATACACTCGGGTGTGACATGATGAAGGCTGGCGAGGAAAAAGGATGGTTTTAAGAGAAACTTCAAAGGAATAACCATTGAAACTCTGCATATTCTCCCCGGGTGCCGAGAGATAAAACAAAGATGATACCAAGATTTTGTGCAAAGCTGACTGGAAAATATGTAATCCCTTTCTCAGGAGAGACAAGGAGTGGGGAAAGGGAAGGGAACAAATTTGAGACCCAAGTACTAGCTTCTGCCATAGAGTCTGAGATGACCATGACAAATTCAAAGACCAGTGTCTGTCAGGCACGTTAGCATCAGACATGAGAGAGGCACGGTGTGTGCTGGTGTTTAACCCCTGGCTCTCCAGCAACAAAAGCACTCTGATCTATTGTACTTGCCAGCTTCTGTGGTAGGACTGCTCCTGCCATGGTTGATTGTAAGCTACAGATCTGACGTCTCCGAGCAAAGTGGGGAAGGGTGGCCAATGGAGACCGCTGGGAGCTGAGGTCAGCTGGGGGACACCCCTGGAAGATGGCCGGGAATGGGCACCTGAAAATCAAAGGAGAAGTAAAGCTGGGAAATGCTTAAAACTCTGGGGCTCAGTTCTTCAGTTTACAAAGATGAAAGTGAGAGTAGCCATAAGAAACAGAGCCGAGCTGAGCTCTTGAAAGTAGCAGGATGGTTTGTTTGAGATGGAAGAGCAGAATGTCATGGGCTTAGACATTATATACACGGACAGAGCATGCTACTGTAAAAACACTCCATTTGAAGAGTAAGGAAATTATGACATCTACAAGGAGAGGAATATAATTCCCAATAGTTATCAGTAACCAGAAAAAGGATACTATTGGCAGCATTTTTAAAATTCTAAGTCCTGATTTGCCTATTGACTGTTTTCCTTAGCTACCGGGACAAATTACTTCAGGTGGCAAGGCTCTAAGGTGTATGCACACTCAAATTGACATATTCCTACAATAGATAAAAAGGAAGGAAATGACCTTTGTGGATTTTTACCTGCACATTGTGAAAGAAGGCTGGGAAAATACTACCTCTCAGATTCCATTGAGAGCTTCAGAATATCCAGGAGCACGTGACAGCTCTCTATTGTCTTTAAGGCAGTGGGGGGTCGTCTGCTTACTTCCTCTTCATGACTCATAAAACCTCACTTGTAAGGAGGCTGCCCTAGAAGCACTGATATCACACACACCACTCCACCTGGTATCATTTTATCTGCTCCTCAGACCTGCAGGGGTGACAGGGCTTATCAAGTCTTTAAGTTCAAGGAAAGTTCAATAAATATTTTTCTTTTGATGATTTAAGCTTCAACGATGTGATGGTTCTCAGTAATCTCAACAGATTGAGTCTGTCTTGCTCTGATCTTCGGCAAACGAAGGCTTATACAACTTCATGGTGTTGAATTTTCCCCCAAAAGTCTCATTGAAATGTTGCTGCAGCCATGCTTCTTTCCTACGGTTTTTTAATTAACTGAGGGCTTATGAGAAGTTAAATTTATTGAGAGGGGAGTCTCCTCCTATTTATACATACTCATTGATTTCTTTCAATTTTGCAGAAATGAAGAAAATCCTGTTTCTCCTTTGAGACTTTGACCTCAGTGAGATTAGACCCTGCAGTCCACTGATAGATCTCAGAAGTCAATATTGATCTGCCTCCAGAAATGCCTTGTAAAGGCATTTATGTTTTTAAAAAGATGGAAACCATATGATTCATCAAGACCACTTGGATCCTGCCGAGAATGTGTTCATCGGGAAACATTTGCAGTCTTGCATGCAAATACTTATAAGGGCAGATCAGATCTTTGTAACCCACTGGTAACTCACTCATTCTTCATTTTGGGCCCCTCCTCAATTCAATCAGGAAAAAAGTCAACTTATTAGTTAAACTGTTACTTTACTTGACTTCTGTAAATCCAAATGAAACTGACTCTGGTGGTGGCCTTATGGCTCATTTTATCATACACAAAACACACACACACACATCTACAAAAGCTTTAAAGGATAATATAACTTTTTTTCTCAGTTGGGCAGCACGTCAAGGAAGGAATTCTACTAGATTCGATATATCCAAAATTTATAAAAACCTGAGCTACACGGCAAGTTTCCCAGTCTCCTTTCTTTCGCAGACTCCCTCTACTCACTTTTTCTCCTCTGTTCTCTCCCATGTTGGTCTTCTTTTGACTTCTTTTGTCCTCCTTACTATTCATTTCCCTCTCTCTCTGTTATGGCCTGAATGGTTGCATCTCCACACAATTTACATGTTGGAATCCAGTACCCAATGCGATGGTATTGAGAGGCCTTTGGGGGTGCTTGAGCCATGAGGATGGAGCCCTCATAAATGAGATTAGTGCTCCTAAAAAAAGACCCACAGAGGTCCCTAGCTCCTTCTGCCACAGGAGCACACCATGGGAAGTCTGCAACCCTTACCCAGGCGTGCTTGCACCATGATCCAGACTTCCAGCCTCCAGAGCTGTGAGAAACAAATTTCTGTTGTTTATAAGCCACCCAGTCTGTGGTATTTTGTTATAGCAGCCCAAATGGACGGAGACAGTGACCATCTTTTTTGTTAAAGAAAGCAATCTGGTCCTTCCTTAAATCTTCTCGAAACCTCTTCATGTGAAAGAAAATGTGGTAAATATTTTTAATTTTTTGTCCTGCCTATAAAAATACTTTGTCATGATTGTTGTGCAAACAAATAGTTTGCTTTTAAACCGAATCACTGACGTAACCTGGGTAAGTTGTGAATTTTGCTGTTGCTCCTCCTTTTTTCTTCCATGGAATAGGTCTCCATGTTCCTTAGAGAGAGGAGAGCAGCACCACTATTTTCTGTGGGTTCTTGCCTATGGGTCAGTCAGGTGTCTACACTGAGGACAGATATTCCTGATCTCATAGAGGGCCAGGGAGGAATGGATTCCCCTTCTCAACTTGTCTTTATATCACTCACTTCCTTTTCCTCCGAGTGAAAGTGGACCATGCCACCATATTGGTAGACCATGAAATCATGTTAGCAGGTCATACTGGTATTTTTAAATGAAATATGATAGAATAAAATATAAGAATGCATTAGATAGGCAAGATGAGTATAATTGCATGAAATATTTATTTCAGGTATAACTGATGTAAAATATACTTATGGTGAATTGCAAGTCCAAAATGTTTGAAAAGTTTGAAAGCCACTACTTTAGGTAATGCTTTACTTGAGAGTTCAAATATTGTTACCAACCCTGCAGAGTAGACTGGGATTGGGGAATTAGGCATTCTCCTGTTATGGTTCTTATATTCCCTGCACAAAAGCAGATATTCCCCTTATGTCTTTGGGGCAAACAGTTCTCAAATATTCTCCCACAGGCTTTTGGAGGGTGTTACACTGGGAGTTTTCTCATTGCCAAACTTTCTGTCCCGCATCCCACAGCCTTCTCCTTTAAATTCCACTCCATATACAGTCCAGTTCTGCCTCCGATTTTGCTCATCCAGAACTCACCATTCCTATCCACAAAACTGATTTAAAACTCAGCCATCATTAAAATCTTCAAATAGATTACATATTTAATAGCCTTAGGTATTGAATATCTGCTTCTCAAGGGTTGATGAGCTCTGGTGTCCCTGATGGTGTGTGCATGTGTTTGCCTGGAGGGAGAAAACTCTCCCCTAGGCATTGCTTCTCAGACTTTAATGGAGATGTTGTAATACTGCAGAGTTCAATTTTGTGCATCTAGAGCAGGACCTGAGATTCTGAATTTCTATCATGCTCCCCAATGATGTCCATGCCATTGGTCTTTGCAACCATGCTTTGAGAAACAAGGCTTAGCATACTCAATATCAAGCATATTTGGCCAGCACTAGAATTAACCCCCTACTAGCACTGCCTTTTTTTCTTGAAGAAATCCAAATCCCTCATATTAACAGCTTTGATTCTTTCTTAAGAACTAATATCTTGATCTTATTATGCTAAGAAGATTCACATATCCTTCTTATTCTGACTTCTGTCTCACAGGACTAATACATCTCCAGAAATTTAATAATACAGAGCACTGTGCCCAATCTGCTTCTTCCTGTTCCCTGGCAATGGGAGCTTGGGAGAAGTCTGGGTTTGCCGGGCCACATTTATGACTACTGTCCCAATTAGCACTAGTGGGTTGGAGTCTCTCATTAGATTATTTCTTATGCCACTGTTTACAATATGAACTCACACATATATGCACACACATATATTTTAACAGCGCTGAAAACCGTGTCATCTGATTACTGTAAGCCAGGTGGTGGGCTTGAAATTACTGTGATTGCCTGTGTGTGAGAAAACATGTTATTATTGGTGGAATAACCAAACAGCTTCAATTCCAGGACCTTTCAGTCAACAAAGTATTTGTTGAGGGCTGTGAGTTCCAGTAGTTGCTTGAAAACCACCAGTTGACACATTCTATTAAGAACAAGAGACTTCTGGGGCACCTGGGTGGCTTAATAGATTAAGCGTCCGACTTTCGCTTAGGTCATGATCTCACGGTTCGTGGGTTCGAGCCCCGCGTCGGGCCCTGTGCTGACTGCCAGCTCAGAGCCTGGAGCCTGTTTCATAGTCTGTGACTCCCTCTCTCTCTGACCCTCCCCTGCTCACGCTGTCTCTCTCTCTCTCTCTCTCCTAGAAATTAAAAAAAAAAAATTAAAAAAAAAAGAACAAGAAACTTCTGGTTTCAAAACTTGCAAGATGGGTATCAGTAGGTTAGAAAAGACCAGAACCCATAGCAGTGTGCTCCTTCAGAGAGATGCACAGTACCAGCACTCCTTATACTACGGGCAAAAGCCTGGGCATCAGCAACACTGAGCTGAAAAGTCACTAAAAAAATTTAACTCACAGGAAGCTTTATTTTATTTTGCTTGAATTTTCCTTTGATGTGCACACACACACACAAAACATATGCAATTTTAGAAATCTGTATTTAAGTAAGTCTAAAAGAGCTATTTCATTATATCAAAGAAAAATTCCAATTGGATAAGAGTATTTTATCATAGTTTCGAACCACGTTTCCTCACTTATGACATGTCCAGGATCACAAAATATGACTAATCTAGGATCATGACCCACCTTTCCTAGTTCTTGGACTGTTCCACCCCCCATCCTATATCAGAGTGCCAAACCACCAAGCGTTTAGAGGCAGACTCTATCTTCTACCCAGCAGAGAGCGTCTGAAATGTGCCACCCTTCAATTAGCATTTGTTTTCTGAATACAGGAATGGATGAATGACAGTATGAACATGTAAGCATTCAAAGTGACATGCCTTATGGTTTCCTAGAAGTGAACTTTCCAAATTCAATTTCAGAAAAAGACAAATGTCTCCCTTCTTCCACAATGATGGAATGTGACCAAAATGTAGGTCAAGAGGCAGAATAACTCATCCTTCATGAAGATATCACTGTAGAATACCATTTGAAAAGGATGAATCAAGAAGAAAAACTAAAATAACGCACCCTTCACCAAACTCATCTGAATTTAATTAGCATAGCAAAAAGAAAGGAACTTTATTTGTGAAGGATAATTATTCCTTTCTACACAGGAGGAGTGCATTTTCTCTTTAATTTGTGTGTGGAATCTCTAAAGATGACAGGATGTACAACCTCAGCTCTAGACACATTCAAGCCAGTACCCAAGACACTCCCTGAGTCTTTCAGGAGGCTCATCAGTGATGGAAATGTGTCACTTTTGCCTAAGGCAATGTCATTGCTCAGGGGAAAGTAAAGCACACGTGTTAGGTCAAGGGAGTTGTATACAGAGAACACCCAAGGGCATAAGGGGTTTCTTCAAAGAAATGTGTAAGAAGAACTGAGTGAAAGTATGCAAATTGCCTTGAAAATGAGATGAGAAAGTCTTTGAGAACAATGTGAAGCCCTTGATCAACCCATAGCTCCTAAGCCTCATTTACATGCCAATTAATTAGAGAACCCTTCTAAGGAAGGCAGAAACCTTGGATTGAAAACAAAATTGCAGCAGTACTTGAACCCTATCCTGTAAATAATCAATAAGATGTTTCATAGACCAGTATTATATAGGAGACATTTCAGCATCAGGTTTGGGGAAAATACCTTTTATGGAAAAAGAGAATCATGAAAACTCATCAGTTGACCACCAAGAGAAAAATAGAATAACCTAAGTCAAGAAAAGACTTTTGGTTAATGTCTAGATTCCCACCAAAAGTAGTTAGCAGTTCACTTAACCCAAATTTGACAATTGTCTTGTCCTCAAGTGCTAGGGTGGGAGTGTAGTACCATTCTTGCCCCTGTATTATACCTCCTTTCTCAAGTGGCTGAATCATTCCTAAAGTAGGGGTAAAAGACTGATACGGAGGGGAGAGGGATGGAGAGGAACAACAATTTACTAGTCCGTAATAATGAAATGGCTTAAGAAAGACTCCACAACTCAGCAGCAATATCTACTCAACACTCATGAAGCTCATATTTCAAGTTCCAAACTGCTATACCACTGGCTTCTGATGAAGGAGAGCCCTGGGCAGAGACTTTGAGGAGAAAGAGACTGCAATGATTCATCCACTTCTATTGGTATGAACCAAGGGAAAAAGTCATCAGAAATTCAGTCCTTGTCCTGGTTCTGCCTTCAATTAAACACAAGATGCTGGAAAACCAGGTCACATCTCTCAGTCTTCCATTTCTTCATATTTAAAATGAAAATATGTGAGCAGATTACAAGACCTTACAGATCCATTATGCTATAGGTCACTCCTGCTCTCAAGGATTTCAATTTCAGTCTGTAAAAAGAAATTCCAGGGGCACCTGGGTGGCTCAGTCTACCTCTGAGCATCTAACTCTTGATTTTGGCTCTAGTCATGATCCTGGGGTCATGGGATGGGCCCTGCATTGAGTGTGGAGCCTACTTAAGATTCTCTCTCTCTCTCTCTCTCTCTCTCTCTCTCTCTCCACTTGCCCCTATCTCCTGCTTGCATTCTCTCTCGAAAATGAATTAGTGATTGAATGAATGAATGAATGAATAAATGCCAATGCAAATACAAAGTGCAAAGTAGAAATCAGTGAGTTCCAAAGGGGATGAATAGTTCTATACGTGTGCAATGGATGAAGAAATACTTCAAGGAGTTTCAAGTGAACATTCATGGACTGAGTGTCATTTAGAATGGGTAGGATTTGAAATTTTAGAGAAGAAATACTGGGCCTCACTGGAGAAGGGTCATGTCTACTTTGCCAGGACATCCACTGGTGAAAGCATCATAAGTCCCTGTCACATGAGGGGATAGGGGATATGGGGTTAAGGGAGAAGGTCCCAATGTGGAAATAATGTTTACACACACACACACACATAGAGTACTTTTTGACCTTTCAAGTGTTTGTGTTTCTCACCTCGTTTCTTCCTGAACTCAACCAATACAAGAAAAGACAGTATGAGAAGCTGGTATAGCCCCTTTGATGGAGGAGAGCCTTTGTGACTGGTCTGCAGCATTGCTGTGGTAAGTGACAGAGTTGGACATGCTCAGGTTCGGTCCCTTCTACCTCCTTCCCACTCTCTGACAATCCTCCTGTGAGCATCCATTCCTTCAAATACGTACAGCACCTAGATTATGAAGTCATATATATACACAATATCCCATTAAAGACAGTCGCCCTCAACAATTTATTCCCAATTTGCATGTGAGGAGACTGAAGTTTAGACTAATCACAGAGAAAGTGGTAAGTGATATGGAAGATTCTGTGTGAGGAGATATGAAAGGGGTCAGATGATTTCTTTCCTCAGCAGCTTGAAAGGCAGAGGACGTGGATTCACAGGTAAAAATAAAGCTCTTGGCTGGCAGCTTTCTTCAAACATTTGAAGGCTGCCTAGATAAAAGAGGTAAGATTTGCTCACTTTTCTATTTCTATAAAAGGACAACAAGAACCAGTTGACTTGGTAAGAGTGAGACAGATTTCCACTCAACTTAAGGAAGAAGTTTTTTCAATGTTTTCCACTTGTAGAGGAAATACATGATGAGTTGAAGAAAATTCAGAAAAACAAAGAAAAAGAATAACTTCATAATCCCATAAGCTAAAAGTTATATTAATATTTCAGGATATTTCTTCCTGGTATTTTTCAATGAGTTCATAAGATTAAATAATTGAGATAATACTGTACATAAAATTTTGCATTCTCTTTTTTCATTCAACATTATATCATTTTATCAGCATTTTTTCAGCTCATTAAAAGCTCTTCATAAATATAATTTAATGGCCGCATAATATTCAATTGTATGGTTGCACCACAATTTATTTAACTAAATGCCCTATTTTGGGACATTTATGTTGTACATAATTTTTGGCCACTATAAAATAATGCTTCAATGAAACTCTCTTATCCATAAATCTTGTTGCACACTTTTTAGAATTTTATAGGCTAGATTTTTAGGAGTTGAATTACTTAATAAAAAGTGTGATTATCTTTAAGACGTTGATACATATTGCCATTTTCCCTCCATAAAATTTATACTAATTAACCTCTGCATCCTCACTTTTCTTCTCTTGATATTCAAGAAAGGACATGCTTCTGTTTTTATTTTCTTTCTCCTCTAATTATTCACTTCTTAATCCATTTTGCTTGCCTTTTCTTACCTTTTGGCCTCTAAATGTTTGAGTGTAACAGGACTGACTCTCTCTGGCCCTCCACTTTCTTTCTAGTGATATATTTTCCCTGCATTCACTAAAACAATCCCCTTGGTCTTGAAAACCATATAAAACTCCCACATTTATGTGTCTACCATGACCTTTTCCTGAAACTTGAATTACTTACGTGACAACTGCACTTTGGATGTCTAATAGATATCTCAAAGTTGACACACCCAAACTCTTTTTTTAATGTTTACTCATTAGATAAACAGACTGTGAGTGGGGAGGAGCAGAGAAAGGAGACAGAGAATCCAAAGAAGGCTGCAATTTCTGAGCCGTCAGCACAGAGCCAGACACGGGGCTCAAACTCATGAACGGTGAGATCATGACCTGAGCCAAAGTCAGACACCCAACTGACTGAGCCACCCAGGAGCCCTGACACACCCAGACTCTTGATTTTCATCCCAAACCACTCCACTCTGCTCTTCACAAGCCTTTCCCATCTCAGTGACTGGAAATCCCATCTAGTCCATTGTTCACAGTGGGGGTTTTCATTGACTCTTTCGTCTCCTTCACCTACCAAATAAAATCTGTCAGCAGGTCCTTCCAACATTCTCTCCAAAACCATTCCTAATCTGGTTCCCTCTGATCACGTTTCTCCAGCCTAATCCAAATTACTATGGTCTTTTGCCTCCTTGTAGGTCTAACTTTCTAAATGAAGTCCCCATTTCCAATCTTGCTATGCTTGCAGTTCATTGTCCACTTGATAGCCATCTTTTTGCAATTATGCATTCTTTCAACAAATATTCGTGAGCATCTGCTATATCCTGGGTACTCTTCTAGGCACTGGGGGTATAACAGGACACAAAATAAAGTGTCAGCTGCAGGTGATTTACATCCAAACTGGGTAGTACAGACAATAAACAAATAAAATGTGGAATTTGAAAGGAAAGCTGGATCGTGGACTAAACTGCTCTTTCATCTAGGATAGTCAGCAAGTCTTTCTAATGAGACATTTTAACAGAGACCAGAGGGAAATGAGAGAAGGTGCCATACAAACATCTTGGGTGATGATATTACAGGCAGAATATATACCAAGTGTAAAGGCAGGAACACATTTGGAATGTTCAAGAGCCATGCATGTTAAGTATCTTTGTGTTGATATGGGATTGTTCCTCCTGGCTGAGGATAAATTCCACAACATCTCACAGAATACGTAACAAACAGGCTTTATTGGGGGATCTTACAAGTGAGAGATTCACAGGATTAGATGAGGCATGCAACCCCCCCCCCCCAATACTCCCTTCATCCCACAGCAAGGCGTGTTGGGTTTGGACACACGGTGGGTTTATGCTGCAATGGACCTAACTCCCTGTGAGAATGACCTTCTTAGTGGATAATAAACACTACTTGGAGTCAGGCAGGTGGGGTTTAAGGTGCCAGGTGTTTATAGAAGTTATTTGGGGACCTTAGGTTTCCAAGATAATTTGTAGCCTTTCCTGCCAGAGGAAGGAAGCCATTATCCCCACATGGAGCTAACTTTTGGGACAGCCCCTCCTTCCAGAACCAAGGTGGTCCCAATGAACTCATTGTCCAGCTAACCCCAAATGAGCATCTAGGGCCATTTGTGAACTCCTAGTTAATCAAATCATATAAAAGAACAGCAAGGAAGCCAGTGGTTTTGGAGCAGGAAGAAGGAGAGGGAGAGGAAAGTGAGGGGTAAATGAGGAGAAAATGGCAGTGGCAGGGGTGGAGGGGGTCCTGCTGAGCTTGCAAGCAATTGGGAAGATTCTGGTCTTCATGTGCTGCCTTTACTCTTGTCACTGTGGACATGACCATGCTCCTCTCCAAGGCTTCTCACAAACGTCTTTAATCATTCCTGAATCATCAGTTCTCCCTCTCTCTCAGCGGATCATGCAAACATGCAATTATTTTCCAATTCCAAAAATCCTTCCTTTAACTGTAGATCCCTTGTATCTACTGGCTCCATGCCCTGAAAAGTTTAATGTCCTGAAACTTTCACTACCCTGTGCTTTCTGGCTTCTGGTTAAGTTTGCCCATGGGGATAGTGTTGCCAGTGTTTTTGAATCCACAGGACAGAATGAACTCACCTCAGGAAAGACAATTGCTAGAGAAGAAGTTCAGGATTCAAACCCAAGGAACTAAAATCTTGAGACTCTGGATGGAGGACGACAGGGAAAGAGTGGCCAGCAATGCCCAGTATGACCAGTGGACTTCCGCCATTGACAGCAAGGAAAACTAGTCTGAGCGCACTTGGCTTTCTAAGCTCTTGCCAACATAGTGAAATGTTTGGTTTCATTTTTCCCCCCACTACTGTTTATAACATCTTCCCCAGACTCAAAACTTGCCAAAGCTCTTATGCAAATGGGAATTGTTTTCATGTAAAAATCAATTAATATGCATGAAATGGATTATTTTAGTGTTTGAATTGTATCCCCCCAAAACACAGTTTAGAAATCTACAAAGCAGTGTGAATACAAATTCCTCTTTCTTTCTCTCACATGGGGAAAGTCCCTGTTGAAAAAAAAACCAAACAAACAACAAACGCATGTAGTACGTATCCAGAATTCACTAAATATGCGTGCAGGATGCTTGCTCCTTTCCAGCTGACAAGTATGAAAAGGCATTTGGATCCAGAATAGGGGGCCATGGTGAGCTTAAGGAGGCTTCTCTATACTTCTCTATAGAAAAAGAGAAGTTGAAGAAAGTGGGGAGCATGACAGGGAGAGTGAGAACAGCAGTCAGTAATTGTTAAGAAGAGGATGCAAGACAAAAAACCTTAGGAAATGTTGAGTCCTTTTACAGTCAACTGTATCCTGAATGGAAATGCCCTGTTTAACATTTGTTGATATTTTTAAAAATTGCCTCCAAACGTAGTTCATCTTTGACAGGTCGCTGTCTCACCAAGGCTTGACTTTTTCACCTGGACTGTCATTCTCTCTTATGTCCTGGCAGTTCCTCTGGGAGCCTCACTTGGTCCTCAGTGACAGAACAATAGTGGCCTTCCCCATCTGGTGTGGTGGCTCCATGCTACATCTTTCCCCATGTGGTTCAAACACATGCATTCAATCCTCAACATTCCATCACTAAAAAAGGGATGGACTTCGTATCCTGTCCCATTCAACCAAATACTTTTCCAGTAGCCTGCTATCTACACCCCACACACGACACCTCACATGTCTCTTAAACAACTAACAATTCATTCTAGAAAGGAACTTGTGTTCATACCAAACAGCTTACTGAAATTGCTTCTCCTTGAATCTTTTGTGGTATTTGTGAACTTGTAGTTCTCTGGCTGAATTTAGTTGGCGGTCATGTTTTAATTATTCCATAAATTGTTTTTCTAAAGACATATTTTAAAACTTAGGACACGTAAACATAAAAATCCAGGCTGTTTGTTTCTCCTGTACACACAAAAGATCTGGCAACACTGGGCTCCATTCCCACCTGACAACAATTGGACATACTCTGTGGTTCGCCACACTCTTCGTCGTTCCCTACTCTCTCCATGATCTAAAGGTCATGTGACAAATGCCATTTATTATTTTTAATAGTTTATTGTCAAGTTGGTTTCCATATAACACCCAGTGCTCATCCCCACAATTGCCCTCCGTGCCCATCCTCCCCCTTCCCCTCCCTCCCACCCCCATCAGTCCTCAGTTTGTTCTCAGCATTCAAGAGTCTCTCGTGGTTTGCCTCCCTCCCTCTCCCCCATTATTTTCTCCCTTCTTCTCCCCCATGGTCCTCCGTTAACTTCCTCCTAACCTTCCTATACGTGCAAAGATATGGTAGCTGTCCTTCTCTGCCTGACTTATTTCACTCAGCATAACACCCTCAAGTTCCATCCATGTTGCTACACATGGCGAGATTTCATTCTTTCTCATTGCCATGTAGGATTCCATTGTATAGATATACCACATCTTCTTGATCCAAAAATCCTCAACAAGATACTTGCAAATCGAATTCAACAGCACATAAAAAGAATTATCCACCATGATCAAGCGGGATTCATTCCTGGGTTACAGGGCTGGTTCAATATTCGCAAATCAATCAATGTGATACATCACATCAACAAAAGAAAAGATAAAAACCATATGATCCTGTAGATAGATGCAAAAAAAGCATTTGACAAAATACAGCATTCCTTCTTAATAAAGACTCTCAAGAAAGTTGGGATAGAAGGAACTTACCTAAACATCATAAAAGCCATCTATGAGAAGCCCTCAGCTGACATCATCCTCAACTGGGAAAAACTGAGTGCTTTCCCCCTGAGATCAGGAACACGACAGGGATGTCCACTCTCACCACTGTTGTTTCACATAGTGCTGGAAGTCCTAGCATCAGCCATCAGACAACAAAAGGAAATCAAAGGCATCAGAATTGGCAAGGAAGAAGTCAAACTTTCACTTTTTGCAGACGACATGATACTCTACATAGAAAACCTGACAGACTCCACCAGAAGCCTATTAGAACTGATCCGTGAATTCAGCAAAGTTGCAGGGTACAAAATAAACGTACAGAAATCGGTTGCATTTTTATACACCAACAATGAAGCAACAGAAAGAGACATCAAGAAACTGATCCCATTCACAATTGCACAAAAAAACATAAAGTACCTAGGAATTAACCTAACTGAAGATATAAGAGATCTGTATGATGAAAACTATAGAAAACTTATGAAGAAAATTGAAGAAGACACAAAGAAATGGAAAAACATTCCATGCTCATGGATTGGAAGAATATAGTTAAAATGTCATTACTACCCACAACAGTCTACACATTCAATGCAGTCCCAATCAAAATAGCACCAGCATTCTTCTCAAAACTAGAACAAACTATCCTAAAATTTCTATGGAACCACAAAAGACCCCGAATAACCAAAGTAATATTGAAGAAGAAGACATATGCCATTTATCATGATGTTGTACCATGTCTTTTCTTTTGAAAGAGAAATATTTCCCTGTATCTACATCTCTATCAAAAGTAGTAAACAGTGGACTGCATGTTTAAAGAAAACTAAGCTTGGATCTCTTTTTTTGTGGAAGTGAAAATTCTTCCTCTGTGTTCTGAAGCCAATGCAGTACTATTTCACTTATTTTTTTTTAATTACCTCAGTGTCCATTTGGATATTGTCTGTATATGAGACACTAACTTTCAGCCCTGTCTCCAATTAGTACAAAGGGAGCCATAATATTCCTCAAAACAAAATACTTCATTAGCTTAAATATTAAATATGTTGTTCAACACATTTTCAAAGGGAGTCATGAAATCAAATGATAATATTCAAGATTATCCCTGTGATAGTTCAGAACCAAGGCTTTCTGAGAATAAGCAATCTTCTGTCATCATTTCACAACTACCGATCCCAAAACACTCATAATCTGAATTTTGAGGATATAAGAAATGTGAATCTATTTCCTCTTAGGCCAAAAAGAAATTCTACTACTATAAATATTCCAATGGAATAGGAGTGGATTTCTTTTTACAACAATAAATCTAAATATTCACCTGTATTTACAGTGGTATTTAAAAAAATAAAAATAAAGTGGTATTTTCAAAATTGGAAAAAAGCACTGAAATTTTTTTTAAAAAAGGTGATAAAGCTACTTGTCTTTAATTCCTTTGCAATCCAAGACTTCATTTTAAAAGAAAAAATTTAGGAAAGAAAACATGAGAAAGTAATTGCTTTCTTTGTGTTTCATTAGGAATTTTAGTAGCAATTCTTCTGTTCAAAACTTCTTCATTTGAATTAAGATTATGAAGAGCACATTACTTCTTAATGGTGGCATTTGATGGTTATCTCTCCAAAAGAATGATCTCACTCAGGCACATGCTTTCCATTAAATATTTGTTTGTATATTGGCTTTCTATTGTTCCTTTTAGTCTCTTCAAATCTCTTTTAGGAGAAGGAGGGGTATCAATTATACAAAAGGATATATTGCAACTTCCTTCTAAACGGAAATGGAAGGATGGAAGGAAGGAAATGAGGATTTGAGTTTTTGTGAAATAAAAGAAATTCTGTCACATATTCTCATTTAATGAATTTAAGTCAACTCATTGAGCAATTGTGTGAAGTCAGTATCATCCAGGATTTTTTTAACATGAAACAAAACCTTGCCCTTCAACACAGAATGAATATTTAGGGGAGAGAAGATGCAACTCCAGGGTCATGTGGATTCAAATTCCCTGTTTTCCATTTCCTAGAAATAAAACCCATGAAGAGATAATTGAAATTTGCCTTCTGACACGGAGAACTTGAATCTGAGAAGCAAGGACAGAAAGAAAAGAAGATGTAGTTTGAAGCATGTAATGAAGAAGGGCAATGGATTCAGCCTGTATTTCATCTTTTATGAGTACAAGAAAAATTATATGTTATTAAAATGTTCACTCTCTAATTTGTTTTTGGATCTTAAAATAGGAATATTCTGAAAGAACCCAGTCTGCTAAGGGATCCCAACAGAGAGAATTTCGAGGGGCTAAAAGTAGAAACAGTTTTGAAAAATTAATCCTGAGAGCTCTGGCTTGATGCTGGCCTGGCCGCAGGGCCTCCCCCTCCTCAGAAGGGGAATCCGAGGGGAGGGCAAGATTCTCCACAAAACCAGTAAACAGGATCACTTCTCTCTCTCCTTGCAAAGCAGGGGTTTCCAACCTTGCCTGCACTTTGGAATCACCTGGGAGACTTGAAAAAATTCTTGAGACCCTGTCCCTAAGAAATCCTGATTGAATTGGGCTAAAAGGTCTTTTGGCTATAGGGTTTCTTGAAAAGCTTCCGTGGTGACTCTAATGTACAGCCAGAGTGAGACCTGCTCTCAAAAAACGAGAACACCCTCACTACCTGTGTGACCTTCCTTGGCCAGAAAGGACTGTGTCCTGGCCGTGAAGGTAGCTGACAGTAAATCACACCCAAGCACACCTCTGTTTCCCAGGGGTACCAGAAAATACGGAAAATCTCTGAACTGCCGTCAGTAATTCTCAGCCCAGTGCGGACATCTGTGTCTCCTCTAGGGAGCCCTGGAGATGTGATTGTGTAATCTTCTCATCAGGGGTGCAGAGCCCTGTGTCTCAAAGAGGGGTCCTGGGTCAGCAGCACCGATATCACCGGGGAGCTGGTTTTGAGATGCTGAGTCTTAGGCCACGCCCAGATCTATTGCCCAAGAACCTGCATTTCAGCAAGAGCCCAGCTGATTCAGATCTACGTTAAAGTCTGAGAAGCATTGCTGTAATAGAACTAATATGTGTTTGGGGCACCCTGGTGGCTTAGTCAGTTAAGCATCCGACTTCAGTTCAGGTCATGATCTCATGGTTCATGGGTTCGAGCGACACATTGGGCTCTGTGCTGACAGCTCAGAGCCTGGAGCCTGTTTCAGATTCTGTGTTTCCCTCTCTCTCTTTGCCTCTCCCTGACTTGCTCTCTCTCTCTTTCTCTATCTCAAAAATAAATAAACAATAAAAAAAGAAATAAATAGATACATGATAAATGTATAGAGAGGAAGAAAGAAGTTAATACAAATGAACTAGAGCTAGTTCTGTGTCATATGGATAACTTTAAAGAGTGAATGTTGGGTCGAATTGAAGGAGGATATATAGAATATGATAACATTTATGTAAATTTTAAACACATCACTACTTTACATCATTTATGAACACACACACACATATAGTAACAGGAAAGCACTGGTGAGAAGTTTCATACTACTTATAGAAGAGAAGGAAGGAGGAAGAAAAGAGAAAGGAAAAGGGAACAAAAATGGAATGAAAATGGACATTAGCTGTATAATTTTTTTGTTCTTAATCTGAAGTAAATACGACGCACCTTCAATGTTTGTTAAATCTGGGTATTACATATACAATTAATTATTATTTGATTCTCTATACTTTTGTGTATTTGAAATGGTTCTTAGTTTTTTGTGTGCGGTTTTTTTTTTTTTTAGGTTTTCTTCCATGGGCCTCATATTCTTGATAAGTCAAAAAACTTTGGAGAATTCCCTCTTTCCAAGACCATGTGAATAATGTATCCCCAAGGAAAGGAAGCAGGCAAGTATGTATTTTGCTTGAGGAGCTCCACGTAGGAACTGACAAAGCCAGTGATACATGGTATCACTGACAAGCCATCAGGCCAGCTCTCTGTGGTTCTCTGGCTTCAGCACAGGGGTCTGCCTGCCCGCCATGGTCACATCCGCCTGCTCCTCACCGGTGGTATGCATACAGAGGGTGATAGGCCCCAAGGTGCAGATTAAAAACAAGTACCAGGCACAATAGCTCAAGTTTCCTCTACTCCTGAGCCCAGCTCGGTCAGTCCACACAGACAAGGACAGCCCATCCCAGCACAGGCCCACACATCCCTAGATGTGTCCTGGGAGGGAATGAGGTGTTCTCATCTGTCTGTCTTAGTTTGGGCCTGTATCTCTGTCCTTTCTTCTACCCATCCCTCCATGTCTATCCAGATAACTCAAACACAACGGAGGCCTCTGCCCCTAAGGGTCCCGAGCCCTGTCTCAAGACCTGGCTTCCTTTCTGTGTCCCATAAGAGGTGAGATCTCCTCCAGGAAAAATCCCAGGAGGTTACAGTTTGCTAAATGAGAAATCTAAATGTTCTCCCACACTAGAAGGAGGTATATTTGCTTAATAATGATGAAAGTGGTCATTAGGTCATTACCTATGAAGACAGAACCTTTTAAATATAAGAATGTATGGGAGCACAGAGACAGAGTCACGGAATCCATTTCACCAGCCATCCATCAGCCCCAAGGACCCTTTCCAGGGGCTCCTCATTCTAGTTATTCTACCCCCTTCAGCTTTTTCTCACCCAGAAGCTACAGTGTCTTTGGACCCTTAAGGGAAGGAACTGGACTGGTCCCCAGGCAGCCTGGTGACATGCTCAGAAAGTACGTTCTCTGGCCTCTGCTCCCGTCACTCAACACTGATGTGGATGGTTCTTCCCTCAGACTCAGCCCCTTGAATCAGGGAAGCAAGCATGCCCCTTCTTAGCCCCTGGTGCGATCCCCAGAGATCAATGCAGTTGTGAAGAAATGGAGGTTCCTGGGGCTTCTGTCCAGTGATGTGTGGGTCACTTTTCTCTAATCTGTTCCTTTCTTTCCTCTTTATTTTTCTCCAGACATGCCCACCATAGCTTCACGATTGCATTAGCTAGCTGCCAAGTAGTATCTGAGTGGACACCATGAATCCACATGAAGACTCAGTCCAGGCCTGTGTACGAATAGAAGACTTCTCATTTCTTCTGTCTCAGAGTTTATGACCTTGGCTGAGCCACCTACTGAATTCCCTTTTCTTGTTTGATGATTGCCTCTTATTCACAGTTCACTTGCAAAGAAAGCCAGCCCTAGTCGTGACTTACCTCTGTCCCTATCTCAGATTCCCTTGGATGACTTCCCACAGCTAACCTCTAAGGTGTAATTAGTAAGAACACCTTCTCCACCATTATACAAACAATAAGACTTTGTACATATAATCGTAGATGTATATGTTTCTTATCAAAACAATTTTCTTGCTCATCTTGATATTGCTGAATATAGTATCAAGTGCCAAGCACATAAAAGCCTACCATTCCTTATTAACTGGTTAATCAGTATCAATAAGATATATAAATTTCAGTGGCATGGTTGAATGCTAATGAGTCACATACAGATATAGGTAGTAATGCGGTTGTTTATAATTTGATGAAAAGACCTGCACATGTAAGACTATGGTATATGATTATGATTATAATCCAATCATTACACAGCATTGTACATCAGGTAATGGAAAGGTATCCTAAAACGTAATTTGAATGTGGAAAATACCGTTGAGGAATCAGGAGATTGGAACCTGAATTTTATATGGACCCCCAACCATTTCAAGGTTACACAGTAGATTTGAAGAGAAGTGTTTTCTTGTAAATCAATTTACCTGGAAGCTGTTGTGTTCACCTGAAGCATTTTTAAAGTTTGGTTCCCTAAGCCATTTGTCATGTTATTTTGACATTACAGCATAGTGTTATAATTACGCTTACTGACATTAGGTATGCATCTGGCTTTGCCACTTTCTAGCCGTGTGACCTTAGGTAAGTCACTTAACTGTTTTCTACCTCACTTCCTCCTTTGGAAATGGGGTGGGGGAACAATAGACCAACCTCCTAGGCTTATTTTGAGGGCATTTATTACAAGTGAAATCACTTAGAATAGTGCTGGCAAATAGCACTGAATCAATCACTACACTCATCACCATCACTGAAATTTACATTTAAAAGGAATATCTTTCTAGTATTCACTGTATACTTGTAGGTACAGGATAGGGACTCCAAGCCCTGGGGGCAAGGAACTGATAAGGACAAGGAAGAGTCTCTGGGGCCCCAGATAGTGGGCTGGCATTCAGGGAAGAGCTCCAAACCCACTGGGGACCTAGAAACAAGAAGGAGGCAGAACTCCTGCCTGGAGGAGGAGCCATGGGGAAAGGTTATTGCACTTGGAAGACTGCCACCTGGAAGGGACACCACCCCCAAGAGTCATCCCTACAGGTAGCAAGACCAATTTCAAGCCTCACAGAATGGTGGGTCTGAGGTTTTTGCTCTACTATCTACCTTGGTTATGAAACACTACTAAGAGATGAGGGCAAAGTTGTAGACAAAACCCTAAACTTCATAGAATAACATTGTGGATAAGATCATATGCCCTAGACAAAGGCAAGTCTAAGCTCTGCCACTTTCTAATGAATGGCTTCTAAATTGTTGTTGTGAGGACTCTCCAAAGTCCTTGGCCTTGTATTTGGCCTATAGCACTGATCAAAACGAGTGGGCAAACTATTATCACTATTATTATTAGGCTAGCCTGGTCAGGAGGATGGAGATAAAGATGATGAACACGATGATGAAGAGACTGAGGGAAGAGGCCGAGGGAAGAGAACAGGATGAGACTGTCTCTGGTGATGGAAAAAGAGGTAAAAATTTAATAAATTTTTAAATCAAATAAAATGAACCCCCAAAAGAGGCAATTATACTTAACTTAATGGAACACACCTAGTTCACCTTGTACAAGCCACCTCTCCCAGACACAGGAGTCTCATGTTTCCAAATTAGTTTATGGGTCACATTTCTTCGCACAACCGTTGAAAGGCCTGCTTAGCCACGATATGATAAAAGACCACATCAGACTCTGTGCACTCAAGAAACAGAATTTAAAACACAAGGAGCAAGGGTTTAAATAACAGAGCTGACAGCAGAGAGTTACATTCCCACACCTTTGGCAGTGTGCACAGATCTTTGACGTTTCACCAAAGCTAAATGTTCCGTCTCCAGAACCTGACCCGTTCTTTACTATTTTTATTGTGTTGAGGCTTTTAAAAAAATTGTCAATTAAGTTAAACTAAACCGTCGCACAATCAGCTTCTATAATTACCAGTGATGCTTTATGATAGGTTCAAGCAAACAGAGGGTTTGATTTTTTTTTTTTTTTTTTTGCCAGAGTTGTAGTTTCTTTTTGTAGAAACAATTATCATGGCAGTGCTTCCCAGCAAAGGCAACACATAGCCCGAAGCCATCACATATTTCATTTTCAGTCCTGCAGTTTTAGAGTCTTAGAGTCCTTGCTTTTCCCAGTGACTATTCAGTGGGAGGAAAAGACGACCGAAGGCTCTGGGTAATGCATGGTGTCTCAGGCAGAAAGATCTCCAGGAGCTGGACAGAAAAGAACGCTGGCCCTGTTCTGGAGCTGCCGGCTTCTGAATGTGCACATTCACACACCGGATAGATTAATGGCAGGTAAGAGATACAGTAGCACAACCAAATTCGTGCGCTCTCTCTAGCAACAGATGTCACGGCGCAGAGGGTACAAATCTAAAGTTAACGTTTATTCACATTAGCAATGAATGGCAAGAGACCTGTAATAACTAGTCGGGAGGTAACACAGGAATGTGTTGGGTTTAGACTCCTATCACCTGCTGGTTGAACAAGTAATCACCCTCCGTTTTTTCACACATAAAATATGGTTACCAGTAGCATTTAGTTCACAGACCTGTTTTGAAGATCAGGTAAGCTAATGGGTCGACTCGTTTATTCAACAAATACTTATAGAGTAGTTACTGTATATCAGATACTGTTCTAGGTGCTGGGGATATGACCGTGAACAAAACAAAACAACACCGTAAAAATAGGCCAGATGAACTGAGGGGAATATTCACTAACACAGTGCCCAGCACCTAATAAGCACATGAAAAATGTTAGCTATGGGTATTATTTTATTTTTACATCTGGATTTTGTTTTTGTTATTGTTAGCTCTTACATTTTATATACACAATGGTAAGATATTTTATTTTTCCCATGTCACACGTGAGAAAACTGAAGGTTGGAGAGCTCACGTAATTTGTACAAGGTCACCTAATTAATATGTTAGAGGGTCAAGTTTCAAACCTAAGTTTATGGCCCATGTTCTTCTTCGGCTCAGGCACAGTGTTATTTCTAGAGTCCAGCTGAGCTTCTCAGGTGGGATCAGTCATAGATTCCCCTTGTCTCTTAGATCCTGGTATGAGGAAATGATCTTAATTCCTCATTATACACAGTGATCAGGAGCTAAATGTTGTGAGCAGGATCCTTTCCCTGGAGAGGAAATAAGGACAATAGAAGTGAAGAAAAGATAAGATTCAGGTAATCATAAAGAAGGCCATTTCTATAATTAAAGTGATTAGACTTTGGTAAAAGCTACAGTATGGGCTAGCATAATCAGTGGTGAATTTCCTGTCTTTGAAATGTTCAAGTAGAAACCAAAAGAGCACTGAAGAAGAACGTAGCCCAGGGGATTTATGTGTCTGTTAGGGTGTTGGTCCAGATTTCCTGTTTCCCAAATCTGGCCAATCTGAAGAATCTTTCAAAGACCTTGGTAAAAATACAGAGAGATTCTCTAGGCTTCATCCCAGANATTTACTTATGTATTTAACAAAAGTTTATTGAGCAGTTACTATGTGCTGGGCCCTGGTCTGTGAGCTGGGGATACAGCAGTGTATACAGATACAAAACAAATAGTCCTTCACTTAAATGAGCCTAGAGGAAAATGCCTAGCCCAGAGCTCAGCACATAACAAGCATGTGATAGACACAAGCTATGCTTTTTACAATAGCCTTATTTTGTTATACAGACTTATGAGTCATCCCTCTTATGACTCTTATTATAAGTCATCAGGTCTTATAATGTAGCCTGTCCTTAGGTATTCTGAACTGAAGGATCAGCTCTGAGGTGTGACCCTTTCAGGTCTTAGGAATGGTATCTTGCAAGGACACTCTACTGGCATTTCTTAACTGGCTGATCAGTGTATATACCACCAATGTTTATTCATCTGAACCAGTGAGTTGTAGAAAAGCTGAAGACAAAAGCATGAACTGGAAGCTTTCTGGAAGTTCCACAATCTTCTTCTAGATTGTAGACTCTGAGAGGGCAGGATCCATGTCTATTTCTGCTCTGTCCCCATAGTTTCTAGGACACCACCTTGTACAAAACTGGTTATCAGAGAAGTTTGTTTAGAGAATGGGTAAGTAGATTCAGGGAATGCTGTCAAACTTGCCTGACCATAAGGTTCATTCAGACCCTCTTAAAATACTGATTCTCATTACCTACCCAGGGCTGGTGAAGTCAGAATTTCAAGGTGAAAAGTCTCTGGGAATCTGTATCTGTAACAGCCTGCCTCTCCGAGGGGCCCTGATGTCAGGAAAGTTAGGGATACACTGAGGAAGGCTACCCTTCCCTGGCTTGGCTAGACCTGAGGCTTCCTAGGATTCAGGCTCAGGACACTCTTGAATGGGTAGACCATCAGGGACACTGGTCTGGAAACCAGTTCCCATGTTTGGTTTTCCCCAGTTCATTTCTGAAACCAGCATCTCCATGGAGATCAGAGGTAGTAGTGGCTCGAGCTGAATTAGGCATGAGAGCTTGCTCACCTTGTTTTTCTATCTCTTGCTCCCCTGCACTAAGCACCTAACATAGAAGCATTCCAAACAGGCCTCCTAAATGCTCACTTTAAGGAAGGGAGAGAGAAGCTCTAAGAAATGTACCTTTCCCCCTCCCTTTTCTTTTCTTTTTTATTTTGCTTGCTAAAATCAAAACCTGCATTTTCTTCTTCTCCCACTGATTAGAATCTCAGCATTCCACTAAGACAATCTCCAAAAAAGGAAAAGCAAATGAGCAGGGCTGTTTCTGAGGATATGAAATACTTTACAATTAAATAAGGTACGGTCGGGCTTGGGGCTGATCACCGGTGATGGGTAGGTTTCTGTGAGGCTGCAAATGAATTCAGCGCGGGACAGCGTTCCAAATGGCTCCTACAAGCTTTCCCTTTATTATTTTTATTTGGTTATGTGCTGACTCTCATCCAGAATTGCACTTAATGCCCTAGTCTGAAGTTGTTGAAATGGCCCCCCATGGCATAGTGTGACAGGGAAAGGATATTGCCTTTGGAAGCTGCTAATGGTCCATGAAAAGGAAACAGCAGCAAACAGGAAAGCGATGTTCCAAAATAATGTCAGATAAAAATATTCACGTCTTCACTTTCATGTCCATTTACTGAGAGAGAGGCGTGATCACAGGGAAGGCAAGGATTTCCAAAACAGGCAAAGGTAAAAAGAATGCAGGCATCCAAGGTTAAAAATATACCCACACATTCACACATGTATTTTTCTACAGTTCGTAATTAAAAGACAGAATTTACATTTTGAAGCCTAATTGAGCTCCAGACTCTGAGCACAGAAGGGAAAGAGCTCTGGGGCTACAGAGGTATGAATGGCGGTCAGCTATAGGCAGGATCCTTAACTCATTTATCTAACCGGGCTGCACCGGCACTTACCACGTGCCAGACCATGTGCTAGGAGCTGGGGATGTGGAAGTAAGTAAGGCGGGTCCCTGCCCAGAAGGAACCCACTGTTGGCAGGGGAGAGGGACACAACACCCATGTTATGGAAACATGACAAGTAAGAAAATGTCGGAGGAGCCCAGGAGCATTCAGAACGGAAGGCAGAGCTGGCACTAGAGATTGTACATTGCCAAGGATAGGTGATGAGAGGTGTTGGGCAGGAGGAGTGGGAAGCAGTAAGAATGTTCTAGGCAGAGGGGAAGTCAGGTGCAGAGACATAGCATAGATAAGGGGTTGATGAGTCGGGAGAGCTTTGAGATGTTCAGTGTGGAAGAAACAAGAGGTGTTCATGGGAAGAAGGTCCAGGTAAGGTTAAGAGGGGGTAGGGGAAGATGGGCAGCAGAGAGACTCTGAGAGACTGGGTCAGCCACCATATAGGTCTGACTGACTCTGGTAATCAACAAACCCCTCATGGTTGACAAGGGCCCCACCACACTCTTCTCTTGATCTTGGGGAGTGTTGGGCTTTCAGTGTCTTGAGGGAGAGTATGAGAGGAAGCATCTATTGCCTTTTGGCCTCTGGAACTTGACCCTTATTACATTTGCCTGCCACCAAAACTCTCAAAGGGAAGGTAGAGACACATTCTAGCCAGAAGCAATCTCTTACTAGAAGAGAATAAGAAGTAATGAACATCATCATTTGAAACTCAGTTATGTGGCAATTTCATCCATCCAGAACAACTGATGTATATTAAGTGCTTAATATATACCAGTTTCTACTGTAAGTGTTTTTTAATGTCTTATTTTATTAAATCCCTCCAGCCACACTATGGGAGAAGAACTCTTTTTCTTGTTGAATAGGTTGAGGAAACTAAGTCATAGGGAAGTTATAAGCCCAGACTTCATAGCCAGTCCAGCTGGCCTAAAGGAGTCCAGAACACAGCCTTCACTTAGCCAGAATAGAGGAGAGAAATGAATGGTAAGAAAGCATAAAAATACTCTGAGCAGCTGAGATAAAATAGGACATATTTAGGTTAATTAATAGAATTATTTCATTTAGATCCCTTCCCTCCTCTCCCACCATGCTCACATGTGATTTATATGATTTATATATGAGGTGTAGTACAGTTATTTTGGTAAGAGTTACAGAGGCATTTTGGCATCAATTCAGAAATGCCATGATTTATTAAAGATTAATGGAAAGAGAGTTGGAAGACCTGAATCTAGTCTTAGTTCTGCTACTGATTAACTGTATAGTTTGGTCAAACCAATTGTTTTCCTTTTCTGGATTCAGATTCCCCACCTGTAAAGTTCATTGGGGTGAGCAGCTACTGAGGTTTGTGGAAGGTTAGTTAAGGAGGAAGGTGTTAGTCAAGAGAGGCCCAAGGCCACTAACCAGTGGTGCCATTTCTATGCCTTTTAGATAATCACAAAGTATATATTTTCTTTCTCCCTTTAGTCATAGACTATAGTTGAGATGATTCAATGTATATATTTAAGAAGACCCAGTAACTTATTGGCTGATTATTTGAAAATGCTCTTATAGATATGATAGATTAATTCCATGTTACCTTTGCATCAGACTAATTTGAACCAATCTAAACTTGTACTGTCTAATATGATAGCCACTAGCCACATGTGTCTATGAGCACTTGAAATGTGCTTAGTCTAAATTAAGATGGGCTGAAAATGTAAATACACACCAGAGTTTAAAGATTTTATAGGAAAAAAGAATGCAAAGTATCTCAATAATTTTTATGGTGATTACAGATTGACTTTTCAGTTCTGAATAAACAATAATACATACTCAAAGAATCGATAAACAGAAGTCACTGAGGGGCAGTACACACAGGTATTCATGCACACACAGTTTAGAGAGCTGAAAACACAAAAGTCTTCAGTGGGGCTTCAGCGGGTGAGCATCAGTAAATATAAAAATGACTTCAAATTAAATTTAAACGTGCATTCTACTGACCCAGTGTCTTACGTAGTCTGCCCATGCTCTCATCACAAAACACCACAGACTGGGTGGCTTAAACAATGGAAATTTGTTTCTCACAGTTCTGGAAGCTGGAGGTCCAAGATCAAGGTGCTAACCAATTCCATTCCTGGAAAGGGCTTGCTTCCTAGTTTGTAGTTTGCCAGGTTCTTGCTACATCTTCACTTAAGCTTTCCTCTGTACACACACACACACACACACACACACACACACACAATTTTACACACATACATAAACACAGAGAGATGTTCCTTTTTTGTAGAGGCAGCAGTCCCACTGGGTTAGGGCCCTGCCTTTATGTCCTCATTTACCCTTAATTACCTTCCAAAGACCCCATCTCTAAATATAATCACATTGTGGGTTGAGGCTTCAACATGAATTCAGGGGGAAACAATTCAGTCTATAACACTCCGTTTGGCTGTCCTTTGTTGAAAAGTGTAGGATAATTTACTTTGTAACTCTCTCTATTCCATGTTGCCTAGAAATAAAGATTTAATTTTCCAGTGTAACCATAACTTGGCAGTTTCAGTCTTGTGCATTTTTTCATCTTCTCTTCTTCCCAATACAACCACAATAATAATAAAATAATAATAATAACATTTAGGAGGAAAAATATTACCCTAAGAGACAGCCATGTTTACTGTGTAGTGATTTCCCAACAGAAATTAATTCCAAGCAAATTTACATTCTACATTTAAAGAAGGTATAAATAATTCATATTTTCATATCATCAGCACTGTGCGTTTCCTACACCAGGGTACCTGTAATTTTTTCAGTTTATCTGTTCTAAATTTTGGTTCCATAGCTCATTATCACATTGTTTGTGCTTCTGTTCCAAGGTGGTAATTTAATAGTCTTCCATAGAATTATGTTCAATTAAAATGTTTTCAGTTTTAACATTCAAAACCTTTTTAGTTTTTAATTTAATTGCTGTAACTTCGTTTTTATGTATCATTGACATAGCTTATTTGCTCACTGCACTCCCACAAATACCAAATCTTCCAAGTAAATGAAATCTTTGACAGCTACAGGTGTTCCTCAGCCTTTTCTCCCTCTGTACCACGTGACTCGTTCCTGCCAGCCTCTTAGAAGGAACTGATTCAGCAACATTCCCTGTCTAACATCTTCAGCATTTTGATTCCATGGTCTCTTTAATGGGCTGCATCGTGTAGAAATCTGAATTGAATTTTTTTAACTCCTGTTGCTTTTCTGAAAAGCCCAAGTAGCCTATTTATATTGCAGTGCTACATTCAGCATCAGTCTGCATGTTACATATTCATGGCATATATCTAGATGGATTTACAAGCAAAAACCCAGGGAAATCCAAGCTGTAAATTGCAGCAACCACACTGATTTCTTCACAAAAGTTTACAAATTGTAGGTTGTGGTTCTTGTCAGGGAAGCTGTCTTAAAGCTGCAAAAGCATCCCATCTACTAGCTACAGTACTTTCACTTGAGAGAGGATATGACATGTCTCGAGTTATAAAAGAAAAACAAGGTCTAGTGGGATATAAATGGTAAGATGTAGAATTTTAAGTCAAATTTCACTTATTGCACCTACAAAATGATGAAGATTTTAATACCATCCATAGTGATCTATCAGTCAAATAACTATGGCAACAATAATATAATGATAACTCAGGGAAGCAAAATATATTACACACCTGGCTCTTTGGAGGCTGACAAAGCCACTAGACCCTGAGGTCTCCGAGATCACAACACAAGTGACACCTGCAGAGAAGATTTGCTGACCCAGGAGTTCTATGATTATGCCTAAGAGCCCACTAATCACCACTAA
The DNA here is from genome assembly GCF_008692635.1 of Crocuta crocuta. Classification (NCBI taxonomy): domain Eukaryota; kingdom Metazoa; phylum Chordata; class Mammalia; order Carnivora; family Hyaenidae; genus Crocuta; species Crocuta crocuta. The sequence continues at coordinate 5,410,253 of NW_027532002.1, forward strand.
CCCTCTTGATTTTTGTCCATCCCCATTGATGGGTAAAGACGAATGAGGAAAATGGAGGTCAGATGTATGGCAGGACAATTCTAGGCCAGCAGAAAGTCAAAGGAGGAATGTGATGGGGCTGTGGCACCATGACTTGAGAAGATGCACCTTACCTGTTTCCTGAAGGCATCCAAACCCACAGCACTGGCCTTCTTGACATCGCCACACACCTTGTTACTAATGTAGTGATTTCCTAGACTCCTTGCTGCAATTGCTTGAGGAAGGATGAGTCCTTCCCTATGGAATCCCTGAAGCAAGATGCTCACAGGTGCTAAAGAAGCCTTTTGGTTCTTCCTAAGTTGCCATCTTATTTGAAAGTAAGTATCAAGAGTCCACAATTTGTGTGGGTATAAATCCAGACCTTTGGAAATATGGGGGTGGATGGGCTTAAAGCACTGTAATAATTCCATTTTCTTAATCCAAAAAGGAAAATGACTGTAATTAGGCTGAGTTGTCTGCCAAGTTTCAGCCTGGAGGGACAATTTTGGCCAAGATATAAACCCCTGAGAATAGAGGCTCATAATGGACGCATCAAATCACACTTAACTATGGCAGAACAAGTAGCTGCTTTGTAATACAATCACTCAATGATCATGCCTTATGTTAGCATTTTAATTAAAATAAAGAATACTTCCTCCTTTTTACTGTCTATCACCCTCTTCTCAGATATTATTACCAGATAGGACATTTAGATTAGAAAAAAAATCTTCAAAGTACAAAAGTAGAAATGAATCATCACCTTCATCCTGCCCCTACTTATAAGATACCTTCATCAAGGCAGACTGGGAGGCAAAANGGAGAAAAAAAAAAAAAAAAAAAAAAGGTAAGATGAGCCTCAAGGAAAACCCAGGTTTTGGTGTGTACATGACTTAGTCTACGCAGTGCAAATCTCAAATTCACTGGGGATATAGAGAATTTCATTTTTAGGGACGTTGAGTATAGTTTAATTAATTATAGCCGCAGAGCACTAACTGGAACCTTAATGACTTGGGAGAATGAATTCACCTCCCAATGAGCCTAACCTCCTCTTAGGGGAAATTTATGCAGAGGGAAAATCAAAATGATTATTAAATGAAATTACCCAACATAGTCAGAAACTGCAGCTACACCACAATTTTCATATCCCATCCAATGGAGACCTCCAAAGCAAAGCGCCATCTGGTTTACAGTTCTAAGCACAGCTTAGATGAAAGGTCCTAACAGCAGCAAAGCTTAGCCTGAAAGGTAATCACATCTTGGTATCTAGGGGTAATCGACATGTGCAAGGAGTAGGGTATTATTCAAAATATTTATCATCCAGGCATGAGCATAAACCAACCATGACAGTGGCTGGTCATGAACAAACTCTAATAGGCATTGTGGAAGGCAGCGACTAAACATCAGCCTCGGTTATACAGAAGGCAGAATGCGGTTGAAAGGCATCTACCCAGGCTTCCTGAAGGAGACTTTATGAAACCATATGAGGCCATGAGCAAAGAGGAAGGAGAAAGACACTTATGTGTCTCCCCAAATCTACCCCTGTCCTGGTGATATGAATACTACATCTGTGAAAGACTGAGGTGTTCACTCCTCTTCTGTGCTGTTTGAGTACTCTGAAAAGTGGCTGGAGGATGACCTCATGATCTCTTCCTACATCAGTCTTCCCACATCCAGACAGGGGCTGAAAACTCCAGAAAACATCAAGACAGAAAAAGGAGGTGGAGGAAGGCTGATGGTGGTACAATGCATTCTGAAAAATGTTCCTCAAGACAAAATACTTTAGTCAGAGACACAAACAAGAAGAAATCTAGCAACAGGACCTTTGAGAAAAGAAAAACAAAGTTGAGAAACTCACTGATTTAAAATTCTATTATAGACCTCTAGAAATCAAGATAATATGGTTATGTAATAACACTAGACATATAGACATATTCCATAGCAATGGAATAGAATTGAGAATTCAGAAATGAACCCTCACATTTATGGTCAATTATTTTCAACAAAGGATCAAGACAATTTAATGGGGAAAGATAAGGCCTTTCAGGAAATGGTGCAGGAACAATTGGATATCCACATGCAAGGGAATTAATTTGGACCCCTACCCCATACCCTACACAAAAATTAACTCAAATGGATCATAAACCACAATGTAAGAGCAAAAACTCTTATAAGAAAATATAAAAGTACATCATTGCCATGTTAGGTTAGACAATGGTTTCTTAGTTTCAACACCAAATGCTTAAGTGGCAAGGCAAAAATGACAGAGTGGACTTCTGTGCAAAACTACGAACTTTTGTGCAGCAAATACAATCAGCAAGAAAAAAAAAAAACCACTCATAGAATGGGGGTTATATATCTGACAAGAAACTTGTATCCAGAATGTATATAACATATAAAACTCATAACTCAAAAATGAAAAGACAAATAACCAAATCAAAAATGGACAAAGGCTCTGAATAGACATTTCTCCAAAGAAGAGATATAAATGTCCAATAAACACACAAAGAGATACTCAACATTGCTGGTCAATCAGGGAAATGCAATGTAAAACTACAATGAGATACGACTTCGTACCTGCCAAGATGGCTACAATAAAAAGGCTGGCAATAACAAGAGTTTTGACAACGTGGAGGAGTTGGAATTGTCCTCTTTGGCTGATGAGAATATGAAATTGGTGCCTCCACTCTGCAAAACAGTGTGATTCTTTCTCAAAAAGTTAAACATAAAGTTCTCCTAATATCCAGTAATTCCGCTCCAAGCCATGTATATTCCTAACAGAAGTGAAAATATATTCAGAAGGGTGCCTGGGTGGCTTAGTTGGTTAAACAGAAGTGAAAACATATTCACACAAAGCTTGCACGGGAACGTTCATAACAGCCTCGAAGTGGACACAAGTCAAGTAATCCATCAATGGTATGGTAATTGTGTAGAAAAGATACATAAAGCATCATAGAGCCAAACAACGGGGTATGATTCAGCAACAAAATGAAGTACTTATACATGGTACAACATGGATGAAACTTGAATACATTGTGCTAAGTGAAAGAAGTCAGTCACAAAAACCATGTATTGTATAGTTCCATTCTCGTGACATTTCTAGAATAGGAAAATCCATAGAGACAGAAAGTAGATTAGTGATTTCCAGGGGCTGGGAAAAGGGGAGGAAGGAAGAGTAACTGCTAATGTGAATGGCGTTTCCTCTGAGGTCGTGACCATGTTCTAAAATAGGTGATAGAAAAGGATGAGCAGTTGCATAAATATGTCAAAACCCACTATATGATACACTTTAAACACATGAATTTTATGCTATGTAAGATATGTCTCGATAAAGCTTTAAAAAATAAACATAAGGTTTTAAGTGGGAAAGTTAAGGATTCATGTTGAAACATAGAACTATAGTTTCAGATACGGATGAGATTTTAAAACGTACTGTTTAAACAATATTAATTGATGACCTATTTCAATTAACCTAGGAAGGGGTCGAAAAAGGGGAATGTGATAAGACTGTTGCCTATGCAATATTGATTTTCCCTTTCTAATTTACTAGCAGAATGAGCTGAACTGTGTTCATGTTGGCAGTGTGTCCATCTAAAAGCCACAAATCTCCCTGGTAGGAAGGTGTGTATGGGAGGTGGCTGGGCAGACATAGTTCTGGTCAATGAGATGTATGTATAGTGTGATTCGCAGGGGTTCTCTGTGAAGGTATCACTCTCCTGATATGCAAACATATATCTCTATACATATACTCTTCTGATATCCTTTCTTCTTGTGACCGCTCCTTCATATCTGCTGCATCTAATGCAGTTGTCTTGTTAGCAAGAGAAAAACGACCACATCTCAGGGATGGCATAAAAAAGCCTGAGTAGCCAATGATAGTGTAAAGATGCTGTACCAATTCCAGTTTCCCTACCTTTAGACTTTTCATTAGATGAAAGAACACAAATAGCCATCTTGTTTAAACAACCATTATTTAAGTTTTCTGTTACATATTGCTGAATTCAATCTCTACCCAACAAAGGTTATGAAATAGTGAGTTTATTTTTTTATTTTTTAAAAACATTTTTTATGTCTTTATTTTGAAGACAGAGACAGAGAGCAAGCAGGGGAGAGGCAGAGAGAGAAGGAGACACAGAATCTGAAGCAGGCTCCAGGCTCTGAGCTGTCAGCACAGAGCCCAACACGACTTGAAACCACAGACCGAGAGATCATGACTTGAGTTGAAGTCGGATGCTTAACCAACTGAGCCACCCAGGCGCCCCTGAAATAGTGAGTTTAAATATTTGCAACCAATTACGCTAGAAATTAAGCCTAAAGAACATTTAAAAATCTAGCTAAGAAATGATGAAACTATCAAATATTATCCTCCAAGGAGAAAAAATGTAAAGGAAGTACTAACAATGTAATGCATTTTTGTGTATTTCCTTTTAGAGTCATGATCATTTTCTAAAATAGATTGTGGTGATAGGTGCATGGCTCTGTGGATAAGCTAAAAACCAATGACCTGCATATGACAGAATACTATGTTCGGGATCTAAGTCTCAAATATTCTTATAGGTCAGGTAGTAGGAGTGTGATTACATGTAACAAAAGGGAAAGTTGGGAATTAGTAATTACTTTTGTCAAATAATAAGATATTGAAAATATAATTCCATTTTTGAATCTTATCATAAGAAAAGCATAAGTTAAAAATCTTTTTCAGGGCACCTAGGTGGCTCAGTTGGTTAAGCATCCGACTTCAGCTCAGCTCATGATCTCATGGTTTGGGGGTTCGAGCCCTTCGTCAGGCTCTGTGCCGACAGCTCAGAGGCTGGAGCCTGCTTCAGGTTCTGTGTTTCCCTCTCTCTCTGACTCTCCCCTGCTCATGCTGTCTCTCTCTCTCTCTCCGAAATAAATTAAAAAATCTTTTTCAACAACTACTAGTTTTTCCTCCTTTGAGAAGAGGAGGAAAAAGTAAAGAAATTATCTTCCTTATAATACTAAAAGATAAAAAAGGGTAGAAATAATGAGAGGATTAAAATCAATTATACTAATAATCCTAAATGTCACATTTCAGATTAGGTGAAAAACTCATAATTTTTACTTCCAACAGACATGTTGCAGCAGACGAGAGTTAGTTGGTCAATTAACCAGATATTTCCGACTCATTCTTCCTCTTCATCTTCTACTATAGATTCTACAATAGATAAATACTTTCCAGCCTCCCTTGCAGATAGGGGTGGTCATGTGATACAGTTCTAGTCAGTGATATGAAAGTATGGGGTGTCTGGGATAGTTTTTACTCTTCAGATGAAAGGAACTGACATAGCTGGTGCCATTCTTATTTTGTCTTGGCTTGGAAATTGTTGTGATGTCTACTGCTGCAGTAGCCATCTTGCAACCATGAGGCAACAAAATAACATGCTAAAGATGGATAGCATTATGAAAAGAACCTACAACCTTACAGGTCTTAAAATGCAAAACAAACCAAAATAGAAGAGCAAAAGACACTGTACTTATTTGTTTAAGCTAAGATTAGTTCTGATTTCTGACTTATGGTAAAAGCTTTGTTTTCTGATATTTACAATATACATAAAATAACAGAAAAGTTTTAAATTAATGGATCGTGTGAGAATAAGCAATAGCATTAACACAAAGAGAACATGTTCCTATGTTAATATGATAGAATTAAAGAAAAAGATTGAATAGAGGTCCCTACTACTGATAAAGAACCAATGTTACAAATGTTAGTAATAAAACAATGAGTAAAAGTAAACGCTAAACATTTATTGAAATATGGAAAACAGTTGAAATCAATGGAAACATATAGAAACTTAATAGCAGTGGCATTTCAAAAAAACTTCCATCTAAATAAAACAAGTAATAGGGTTCATATAATTAATAAATTAATGAAAATAGTGTTTCTATGCTAAGACCAATGACATAGGTAATTCTAAAATGGGTAAAAATTATTTAAAACACAAATATTCAATATTCACATTTAGAATAGAAAATATAGACACGAGAATATAACAACTGTAAGTGAATACTAGCTATAACTCATTAAAACTAAATCTGAAGATGTAGATAAAGTGAATAATTTTCCAGGAAAATGTAAATTACCAAAATTTAACCAAAGGAAAATTATTTGAATATATCAATAATCAAAGACAAAATTGAAAATACATTCCAAGAATCACTTAGCCCCAATAGTTTTATGGGCAGTAATGTAGATCCTATTAAAAAACAGATACATTTTGAGAGAGGGGGCAAGATGGTGGAGAAGTAAGGAGCTCCGTACTTGCACTCGCGCCCATACATCACACGGAAAAGATCTGAAGCCACTGGAAACCTTACAAAACCTGAGAGATTGGGAGAAAAAGGACGCAGAATCCACTGAGAGAGGCTTCTAATGTGAGTGCGAACCGGGGAAGATAAAATCGGGCCGGGATCGGAGACTCCAGGGTGGGAGGTGATCCCCCTCTACCCTCTATGGGGAGTGAGAGGGNAACAAACAAACAAAAAAAAAACCAGATACATTTTATAGACCTCCAGGACATACGAAGAGATGAATATTCCTCAAATGGTATTACTAAGGTAGCAAAGCCTTGATACTAAAACACAGTTTTAAAATAAGTTACACAACACTGATGGTAAATGTCACTTGCTAATATAGAAACTAAAAACCTAATTAAAACATTAACAGATATAAGAGTATATACACCATGACCAAGAAATAGTTCAGCCAGAAACTGATGAATGGTTTAATATTTTGAAATTAATATAACCCATGGGAATACTAGCAAAACCAAAAGAAAAAAGAAAAAGAGGGGGTGTTAATCGTTTTGGAAAATGCTGTATATATGTATATATACAATCCTATTTAAAAAAAGAAAAACATATAAAAATAAAAGAAATCCATACATGAATGGGATAAAGGAGAGCACTTTCCATGCATGGCAAAACTCTAGAGTATGTATGACAAATGCTTTTCTCTGCCTTTGCTTATTCCTACCAGTTGGTAGTAACTGTGGGGTAGCTGTCTGGGTAGAGGTGTGGTGTGTTAACAGCATCCACATTCTGCAGAAAGAGTTCTGAGACTTGGTACTCATTTCTACCATATTAGTCAGGGCTGAGGAGAGGCAGCACATATTTCATGAATGCCTTGAAATCAAGAGTAAGAGTAGAATGTTCATTTTCATGTAATTGTTTAACCTTTTCTGAAAGTTCTAGTAAATACAAAACAACAATTGTTGGAAAGAAGGGGGAAACGTTACCATTATTTCTAATGATGCCCCTTAGCTTACGTTACATCAGGACCATGTTAAGTGAAGACTGGCATTACCATAGCTAATATGGGAGGGGGAGGTCATGGAAACGAACCTGAGTGGTGAATCAGCCACGTAGCAGCAGAGAGCAGGCCACTGATAATGCACAGAAGGAGGGAGTCCACCCTGTCCTTTCTCTTGTAGGTTTACCTCCGCTTTAGGAAGAAAGCACTTCCAGCACCAATCTGGCCCCAAAGTATCTCTATGGGAATATATTTCCAAGGAATTATGGACTTAGGAAGCATGAGGAGTTACAGGGAGAACGAGAGCCAGCAAGGCAGGAGTCCTGAGTTCTGGCACTGCCTTTGCTGTATAGCCCTGAGAAATCAGTTTGCTTTTGTGGTCATGACCTACAGCGTAAGGAGCCTTTGAGAAAAAAAAAAAAATTGATAACCCACCATCTTTTCCACTATGTAATCACATCCTTCACTGGCAAAAATAGATACACTTTCCAGTGAATATTACTGAGCCCAGAAGCTGTTAATACCAAAGGTCATCACATGATTATTATTATAATCACATTGTCTTTGACAAAATCAAAGTGTGAGAATAATCTTCCTCTCTGATTTTACTAAAGACTTTTCATGTCATCTGTTCTAAAATGTGTTGAACACTGGGTTATTATCTGAATGGAGTTCTGTTTGGCAACTGGTTTAATCAACTGTTTCACAATGTGTCATACATTTATGCCAGTTAATTTGGGTGTCTGACAATGGGAAATTTACTTTTAAAGGCTGTGATCATTGTATGAGTGGCATCAGCCTTTCAACTCCTAAATTAAGTATCATGAATTTGAACAATAATGCTTGGCCTGCCTATAAAGGAGCAAATAAATAGATAAATAAATATCCTTAGTATTTCAGGAGGAAAGGGAAGAAATAAATGTCTTTCTCTCATCAGTACCTCGCAATTACTACATATAATCACAAGGCAGGATTTTCACAATCATATTTGGATGCATCACATTTGGTAATTATTATATAACTTACTTTCAAATGCATCCCTATACTCACTGCCTGCACAAGGTGATTTTTAGCACCCCTCATTCTGTTTCTGTAAGAATTTCCAAAGACACCCTTGAGAAGACTTGGACTAAAGGAAAGCTAAGGAATAAAAATATTTCTAGCTCACTTCAAGTGATACTTTATGGTGTTTGAGATGATACTCTAAATGTAAAGAGTGGTTACAAATGCAGACTTGGGAACCAAAGTTCAGCCCCACGCCTCCCATTTCTCATCTGCCAAGTGACAGACAAAGCAGGTCCCTCACACGGTCATTATGAACAAGGTAATAGGAACAGGGTTTGGGATAGTGCCTCACCTACAAATGTAAACAGCTCATTTTAAGTGGGTGATCTTGTTTCATTCTCAAAACAGCTCTCCACTGTAGCCATGAGCTTCTTCCTTTTACAGTCGAGGAAAGGTTAAAGGTTAAGGGGGCACCAGAAGCTAAGCAGGACTCAGGATAAAGAGGTGAACCCCCATTCTATGCTTTTTTGAGGCCTCACTTCTGTTTGCGGCCATTGTGTGAGGGAGTTAGGGCCAGAACAGAGCATTAATGCCTCAAATTCGAGAACCCTGTTACCAGATTTCACCCTGATCTTAAATTCCTTTAACTCTCCAAATGTTTTTAACTTTTCCTCAGAAGTCTTATTTGGAAGTTATTCTTTTTAATTTTTAATGTTTATTTATTTTTGAGAGAGAGAGACAGACAGAATCTGAAGCAGGCTCTAGGCTCTGAGCCCCTTCAAATTCACTGACTGCAAGATCATGACCTGAGCTAAAGTCAGATACCTAACTGGCTGAGCCACCTAGGCGCCTCTGGAAGTTGTTAGTTTTATAGTTCTCCCCTAAACCGATAACAAGGTTTTCAATTCTTCCATAGTTGGAAACTCAAAAAGAGAGAGAATCCTTTAGGGTAAGATTAATAAAGACAATCATCAGGGCGCCTGGGTGGCTCAGTCAGTTGAGAGTCCGACTTTGGCTCATGTCATGATCTCGTGGTTCACGGGTTCAAGCCCCAATTTGGGCTCTGTGAGCTCTCTCTCTCTCTCAGAAATAAATAAAACATTAAAAAAAATAAAGACAATCATCTATGTATAGTTTACGGGCAACAAATAGCTTTTAGACCAAAAAAAATTATATTTATAAGTGACTTACACATACATATGTATTTTACTGCTATATTCCATGACCTGAAGTAGGCATGATGATGCAGCTTTGGAATGGGAGTAAGGCATTTAGGCAAAAGAGAAAGTTATAAGTATCTCACTCATTATTTATGACTTGGATCTCCTGAAGCAATTTAAAAAAGTCACAGAACTGAGCTGGCATATTGGTGTTCTCTGAGAATTCCAAGTGTTTGTGAAGAGAAAATAAAGATCCTACTTCATAAAGATGATGAGCATCTACATATTCTCGATATGAAGTCAGTAGGGCCCTCAAAATGAAGGTCAGTATTAATGGGAAAATGTGGTTAAGAGCTAAATGTCCTCCCAAACTGAAAAGTTTGGAAGGTATAAACGATTTGGAAGAAAGGAGATTTTATAGTCTGGAAGAGGAAGAGGAAGAAAAGGTTTTGTTCTTCTGCCCACTCCTTCTATCTACCATTCCTCTTCCTCAAAGGATTGATTGTCTTGCATCTCTCCTTAGATCATTGAAGGGGCAGATGAGAGCAGAGCTTTGTGCAGCGGATGGACTGCCCGCCAAGATGGCCGCCTTTGCAGCACTGCCATCATGCCACGAGATAAAGAAAAATGCCCAGATCTGTCAGGATAAAGACATTCTTCTCTCGGCCTCTATTTTAGCATCAGCATTGCTGGGGGCCTCTATTCGCCTCTCTGGATCTCTCACAATCTCAATATCCTGCTTCCCCTCTCTCTCACTTAGGTCTACTCCAGCGAAGACGAGCTCCAGCTCACTAAAAATGATCCCATCTTCTGCACTTTGAACATATATCCCTCTGTCCCACAATTTAGTTCCTCGTGTTATTTTGCTATAGGGCAGAGAGACCACTGATCCAACAGGATTGACACGGGCAGAAATCATTCATGATGGTTGTGATGAATTTTCAGAACATGGGAAAATAAATGAGGTTTTGACCTCAAACTATGTATACTGGCCAGACTGATTTAGTATTGCTGTGCTCTGCTTTATTTTCTGTTTCACAGCCAACAACCACACCTCGACCCTAGAACAAATTCTTTTGTTGAAACCCTCTCCTTTGACTGCAGTATGAGATACCACAATAGAGTAAAACCTGACAAAACCTCCCACAGTGTAGAAGAATAACTAGAAACAAACTCTTGAGGCAGCGTTAGTTGTAACTTTGTTTGAAAGGCAATCTTTTTTTTTAACAGAGTCCGGAATATAAGCATTGTTTAAGCTGCATTTGAAAACACTTAAAAGGAGGTCAAATGTTTCACTTTCCAGAGTCAAACGCAGTACCCTGGTTCATAATAACTGTTCAAAGAATGGTTACTCAATGTCTAAGTAATAGATATTCCAAAAGCTAACAGTTGAGCTGGTGCATGACCTTTAGAATGTTTCCATCTCACAGTTACACCATGACTTGTGTCCATCTTTTCTTCTGAGAAAGACTGTGAAGTTGATGTGATTTCGAATGTTGCAATGAAGGTGTTTACTTACCTGTGAGAGTGCCACCCTGATACCTGGGCTACCACCCAGTGGTGCTGAATTTTGCTCACAGCTTTTTATTTATTTACTTTTTATGTTTTATTTATTTCTAAGAGAGAGAGAGAGAGACAGCGTGAGCAGGGGAGGGTCAGAGAGAGAGGGAGTCACAGACTGAAACAGGCTCCAGGCTCTGAGCTGGCAGTCAGCACAGAGCCCAACGCGGGGCTCGAACCCACGAACCGCGAGATCATGATCTAAGCGAAAGTCGGACGCTTAACCGACTAAGCCACCCAGGCGCCCCTGCTCACAGCTTTTTAAAGCCCTTATTCTGCTTTGTACTTGTTCTTTATTATACCTCTCCTCCTGAGATTAGGCAGGAGTCTACAGGACCATCCGCATGATGGATACCGCCATCTTCTCACACAAGGACCTCAAACAGACCCCAACTAGCTCTCCTTCGGAATAAATTCCTTCCTGGGAGGGCCTCTGTGCAGACCTTTCCGAGTAAGTCTCTGAATAGTAATGACTACTGGAGGTTGGTGTCCTTTTGCCAGCACTGAATTTCATGAGTTTTCTTAGTTAACCAATAATCCTTTGGGATGGAGATTATTTTCCCCTTTACGCATGAGAAAAACTGAGGCTCAGAGAGGTGAGAGCCTCATTCAACATCTGTCAGCCAATAATTTACAGGGCCAGGATTTATATTCCAGTCTTCTGTGCTCCAGGAACAAAACTCTTAACAGCTAGACAGAAGGTGTTCCAAAGGTATTGCCCCACAGATGGGGGCTCCTGTGTCCCTGAGGCAGGATGCAGGGCCTTCCTTTGCCTGGGTTTAAAGCCACTACATTCCTTTAAACTGAAAATCCAAGGAAAGAGACATGACAAAATTATTTACTCTGCCTCAGAGCTTATGGTCTCCCTTGACAACTTTTGATTCCTACAGACCAGTCCCAATCACACGGGATGGGAGAGGGGAAAGGCTTTGGACTAACAGTATCTTTGGATGAATTAGAGAGAAGTGCCATTTTCAATGGAAAATTCCCAAAGATCTGAATTCGCACAGTACATGCGTACCTGCAATATGGATTTTCATACAGCGATAAGTATACACACATGTCAGAAACGTGGTTTTTTTAAAAAAAAACATTTCAGTTCTATAAGACAACTAGCTACAAAGAACAAGGCCATAGGAAATTAGATGTCATTGTTTGATGCTGCCTTATGGAGTGGAAACAGTGTACATTTTAATTCCATGACCCAAATGGTTCTAAGTAAGATGGCAGAGAATAATCATTGTACCTGATATTTGGAAAGAACTAGAGAAGGAGTGTATCTGAGTTTGAAAGAAGCTGAAAATGACAAGCATGTGCAAACGTTTGTCATATAGGTATAGGAGGAAGCACTAGCCATGCAGATTCTAGGTATAAACTGGCATAGCTGAAACATGGGGAAATTATATGGGGCGCCTGGGTGGCTCTGTCAGGAAAGTGTCCAACTCTTGGTTTCTGCTCAGGTCAGGCTCTCTGCTGAGCGTGGAGCCTGCTTGGGATTCTCTCTCTCTCCTGTGCCCCTCTCCCTTGCTTGCTCAAGCAGTTTCTCTCTCTCTCTAAAGAGAACAAAAACATGGGGTAATTATAAAATGGAGCTATTGTGCTCTCTTCCCTGAGTCTGCTTTACATCTGATTCCCCAACCCCTTGATGTTCTCACTTACAACAAAGTTCTACTCTTGGGTGTGAAGCCCAAGACTAAAAATTCTTGAGAAACGTATCCCAATATGTGAAATTCCAAGCACCATTAGAGATATCTTGTACCCTTATTTTCACACCTCGGGGACAGCTTCCTTCTCTAATTTTATTACAGTAAGAGACACTTTCTATATGAAGAAGCTGAAATTACTCAATGAGTAGGTTAACTTGATTTTGCCCCGATTAGCTTTATTTCTATCATTTTGGCTTTACATATTTTAAATCCATATAAATTTAGAATGATTGCATCTTCTTAAATTGAAGTCTTCTTAGATTGAGTCTTTTAGTTTTTTTATAACAGGGTGTACTTTACAGGAGTAGAATATATATCTTTTTCTATCTTTTGACTTCTATCTTCAGCATCCTATTTTTAAGATGTTTCTTTTGTAAGTAGCATATGGCTGTTGTTTTTTAATCTACTTGGATAATCCTTATGCTTTAATTGGAGGATAATAGTACCACCATATTTGGTAGCACATGTTTTTTGGTTCTTGGGCCGCATGCCCAAGGCCCACCTCTGACTTGAGTTGCAGCTTTGGCGAGCAATTCCAAAATAGTCTGACACTGTCCCACCTCAAGCATCATACTGTGTTCATTATGTTTCTTTGCATGTGTACTTTCCATCTACTTTTCTATGTTTGAATGTGGATATTTTCTACTGGCCTAGCTTCCAGTTCACTAATCTTTTTCTTGGTTGTATTTAATGTGTTGCTGAACTTATCTGTTTATTTCTTAATTTAAGTTATACATTGTTAAGTTCTGCAATTCCCACCTGATTTTTAAAAATGTATTTACAGTTGCCTAATGAAGTTCCTCAACTTGTCATCTATTTTCTTGAACTCACCAACTACTTATTTAAAATTCTTTCTGTGGTGAATAACTCTAATATCTGGATCACCTGTAGGCTTGTTGCTATTTTTTCCCCTTAGCTTCTCATTATTCCTTTTTGCCCCTAATCATGTTTGAGAACTTTCCATTAAATGCCAGACAGTGTGTATGAAAAAATTTCAAGGCTCAGAGTGATGTTACGTTCTTCCAGAGATAATTTACTTTGCTCCTGGATGGCAGTTAAGTAGGGATAGTGTGTTTTAAGTCCAATATGGAACTTAGCTGATTTGAAGCTGGGTTTCATCATTGTAAGGGCTGGTTAAATTCTGTGAACCATAGTTCTTAGGTATAGTCCTTCAGGTGTCCAATATGACCCTAAGGTGATAGCTTGGGGCATTTACCAGGACCCCCCACTCACAGAGGGCCTTGATTTCCAATTTTTTTCTCCCCAAAATTCTGCCCATATATATACATATATACATAGTCTCCAGCCTTTCTAGTTGTTCTAGGTGAGAGGGTTTGTCTAGCAAGTTAATCTATCACACAGTCAAAGATGGAGTTATCCATATCCATGAGTCAGCATTTGGGGAAAACTTGGCATTGCTGTGCCAGAGCCAGAAGTCACTGGTATACCAGAGCCAGGTCCTAAACCTGAACCTGCCTCTACTGAACTGTGTAATCTTGGGCACATCATTTCACCCCTATGTATTTCAGGTCTAAAGTGAGAGGTCCAACTACACAGTCTCTTAGATCTGCTCCAGCTCTGCCATGCTGTAATTCTGTTCTGCTTTTTCACAGCACTAACTATATTTAAAACATGAAATACAGTTGGTTTTCAAAAGTCACTGGTTAGTAAAACTAAAAAGTAATTTGCTAACCTTGCATTTTAAACCTTTACCAGTGTTTCTTAGGACTTCCTTTAAGGGACTTTAAGAACTTCTGGGACCTCTGGGTGGCTCAGTCAGTTAAGCCTTCAAGATTCTTGATTTTGGTTTAGGTCATGATCTCCTGGTCTGTGAGATTGAGCCCTGCATTAGGCTCTGCGCTGGCAGCACAGAGCCGGCTTGGGATTCTCTCTCTCCCTCTCTCTTCTCTTTGCTCCTCCCCTGCTTGCACTTGTCTTTGTGTGCATTCTCTCTCTCTCTCTCTCTCTATTTCAAAACAAACAAACAAACAAACATTTTAAAAAAGAGGCTTCAAGAACTTCCTTCAAGATATTTCCCTTTAGACCCTAGATAGTGAGGGAAACACCAGACCACTGTTAATCCATAAACCTATTAGTAGCTTTGCATTCCTTGGATAAATGCTTTTTTGTTTTGTATATCTTTTTGAGCATGTTATTTTGGTGTGACTATAATTTATTCTGGATTTTTAGTTTCTAAGTTCACATGTGAGAATGGCCTATAATTTCCCTTTCTTGTGCTATCCTCACCTGTTTTCTGCAGCAAGGTTATTTACCAGACCTATACAGGCAGGCAGGGGACTTTTTCTGTTGTTTTATTTTCTGGAACAGTTGAATAAGACAGATGCTTTCACTTCCTTGGCCCTCTGATAAAACTGAGAGTGTTAGTTTGAGGAGTAGACTTTCATTAATGCTTTAAATTCTTTGAAGATGTTAGGGTTCTATAATAATTTTCAAGCCAACTCTATTTTTCACTTTATCTAAATTTTGAGATCTATTTGCATAAAGGGTTTCAAAATATCCTCCTGTGATTCATTTAAACTATAACATAGTCATGACCTGTCTGCATTTCTAATATTACTTATTTGTTTCTTTTCTCTTTTTCTTGAACAATATAAACAGCATTTTTTTTCAGTGTTTCTAAAGAACTGGATTCAGTTTTGTTGATCCTCTCTATTGCATAGTTAGCCCCTGCATCATTATGCTTTTTTAAATAATTCATTTATTCTATTTCCTTGGATTTATATTCTGAACTGGAATCTTAGCTCATTTGTTTATTACCTCTCTTAATTCCTTTTTTTTTTGTAATGTTTTATGTATTTCTAGGAGAGAGAGAGAGAGGGAGAGACAGTGTGAGCAGGGGAGGGTCAGAGAGAGAGGGAGTCACAGACTGAAACAGGCTCCAGGCTCTGAGCTGTCAGCACAGAGCCCGACGCGGGGCTCCAACCCACGAACTGGAGATCATGACCTGAGCGAAAGTCGGACGCTTAACCGACTAAGCCACCCAGGCGCCCCATACCTCTCTTAATTTCTAATGTAAGTATTTAAGTCTGCATTAAAATGAGTCATGATGGGGCGCCTGGGTGGCTCAGTTGTTTGTGTCCGACTTCGGCTCAGGTCATGATCTCCAGTTCGTGGGTTGGAGCCCCGCGTCGGGCTCTGTGCTGACAGCTCAGAGCCTGGAGCCTGTTTCAGATTCTGTGTCTGCCTCTCTTTCTGCCCCTCCCCCACTCATGCTCTGTCTCTCTCTGTCTCAAAAATAAATGAACTATAAAAAAATAAAAATAAATTAAAAAACTTTTAAAATAAGTCATGAAGCCATGACAGAAAATGGTACATTCAAATAAGTCAATTGACAAAAGCTTAATAAAGGAATTATTTGCAAGTTGTAGAGAGAGTTAACAAGTTTGTTTCCTATAACAAAGTCTAAAGATTAAATCTGTCTATCCCATAATTGTATGCCCCTGGAGCGTACTAAGCCCACTTTCCCATTCTCATGCTGCCATGTTGTTCCAAGCTCATACCTTAGTTCCAACTTGCTTTTAACTACCTCACCACTCTTTTAGTCATCATTGTTACAGTTTTGCTTTCACAGCCATTTTATTTAGATTTACTTCTTTTATTCCTCATGATTTTCTTCTCCTGGGTCTTTCCGGATCCAATTTCCTTCCTTCTAAAGTTCAGCCTTTATTCAGTATTCCTTTCAGAGAGGGGCTGTGAGTGGTAAACGGTCATTTATTAAATTATTTTTCTGTTGTCATTTGATGATAACTTTTATGTTAATTCCTCAGCATGGAGCTTCCTCACTATGTGGCACATGTGGGATTCCTTACTACTGTGGTGCAGGCATAAGATTTCACAAGTTCTCGTGGGTGACTTTCTTGTCTTACAGAGGAAACTCTTTCACCACTTTGCCAGAACAGTGTGAATGGAGATTTTTCTAGATGGTGAGGTCAGGTATGACTTTGATATGGGAAACTTTATGTACAGAGCACCGTTCTGCTTTCTTTGTCCTGGTTGGGCTGTAGCCCATCTCCTGCCCTTCATAGATATTCAAACTCTACCTGTCTACCCCAGGATCTTCTATTCTTTCTGAAAACTCAGTGGGCTGCTCCAGGATTATCGTCTGTTTTACTACTCATGCTTCATTTCTCTTTTTATTTAAGAAAAAATTTTATGTTTTTTTTTGAGACAGAGAGAGACAGCGTGAAGGGGGAGGGACAGAGAGAGAGACACACACACAGAATCTGAAAGAGGCTCCAGGCTCTGAGCTGTCAGCACAGAGCCCAACTTGGGGCTCAAACTCATGAACCGTGAGATCATGACCTTAGCTGAAGTCGGATGCTTAACCAATTTAGCCACCAAGGCACCCTTCTTTTTATTTATATTACCTCCTTTTTCCACTCAAGGTCTTACATGTTCATCATGTTCACTGTTGTCTAGTATTTCATTGTATGAATATACCATATTTTTCTCTATGTTCCTATTCATGGACATTTTGGCTCTTCCACAGCCACAGTGTGTCCTCCTTGGATATGTTCTTTGTGTGTATATATATATATATATATATATATACATCTATATATATGTATGA
>NW_027532002.1:5427776-5447442 GCF_008692635.1 Crocuta crocuta
TGTACTTAGAATATATTCTGAGCAGTGAAATTCCTGAGTCATAAGTTATGTACATCTTCACCTCAGCTAGATTTTGCCATTTTGTTTTTCAAAGTGGTTGTAGTAATTGACAATCCCATCCATAGAACATGAGAGTGGTGGTGGCCCCACATTCTTGCCAATAGTTTGTATCCTTCGTCTTCTTGTCTTTCTGCCAGTCTGACAGGTGTGAAATCTGTGACTCGTTTGCACCCATCCCAAATACTGGAGAGGCTGAGCATCCTTTCATATGTTTATTTACTCATTCCTTTCTTTACTTATTTTTCTATTTAAAAAGTTTTCTTATTGATTTATAAATATCGTATATTCAGGAAGATAATCTACATGGTTTTTGCAAGTTAGAAATATCTTCTCCAGTCTGTGGGTTGTGTTTGCACATTTTTTTTTTTTGCCTTTTGATGAAAATAAGATTTTAATTTTAATGATGTTAAAATTGTCTATTTCCTTCAGGTCTTCCACTTTTTGAGAATGGATTAAGAACATTCCTCCTACTCCAACTTCATAAAACATCATCCTATATTTTCTTCCAAATGTTTAACTTTTTGCATTTCATTTTTTTTTGCATTTCATTTTTTTTACATTTCATTTTTTTAACATTTCATTTTTAAATCCATCTTTATGTCTGCCATGAGGAAGGAATTCAGCTTTATATTTTACTCTATGGGTAATCACCAGGCTCTGTCTTGGTAGGAACTGGGATCGATTTTTGTGAATGGTCCATTGAGGGAATAGGAGCTAACACTGAGCAACCTTCAGTAATTTGTCACGAACAGCAAGATTTGGGGCAAAGTCTTTTGAAAGATTATTTTCGAACTCTTCCAGGTTATCCCTTCTATTGAGCTTTTGTCTGAAATCCTTTCTGTAAAACAAACAGTTAAGTAGCCCTTCTCTCTGGAACCTAACACTGGATTGTTCTACTTTAGCAAGTATTTCTTTTCACTGGGATATTTACATGTCCTCGTGGCCCCTTCGGATTGAGGACAGTACCTTCTTGATCTTTGCATCCCCAGCGCCTGACATGGAATAGACACTAAGCATTTGGCAGATTAATGCATTAATGAGCATATTTGGAGCACTCAGAGGGGAGCTTGGAAGAGCCCCAGCCGGCTTGCTGCATGCTGGATGGAATCCTGTATAAATTCTTTACTCTTCTCATTCCTGCCTCTAAAAATTGGGGAAGAGAAAGATATTCTAAACTATGCAATAATTAGTTCTAGAAGTGTCTTGTCCTCGGCTTTTGTGAATTAATTTGGGAAGCAGCACAATGCCCCATTTACTTTCATTTTTCTTTTAAAGAGAGGCAGAGAAACATCATGCATACAAAAAGCTGCATTAGGCTGAATCCAGCTCCACGTGGTTAAAGAGTTACAATCCAATCCTGTGCGCAGGATTCTAATCTTTTTTCATTTGTTTTATCTCAATGATTAGTTATTTCATACCGCACATTTTTTTTACCTGCCTTAACACATTTGAACTCTGTAAAATTCTCCTTTGCACATGAGTTAGTGTGAAATTTATTACCATATTCTTTCCACTTATTAAAAGGGATGTACTTTACAAATACGACTGCAGTGCAAATTTATTATTTACATTCTGCGCCCTAGCCTTCATAACTACTTAATATGGACAAGGTGTTTAGTTTTCCAATGGAGTCCAGCTGCATCACTGGAATCAAACTTGTAATTGCCTCTTTGGGATTTAAAACCATTATACTTGTGCTTTTATGTTCTCTTTTGTTTTGCTTGAATCACTTTTTCAGGTCTATGAAGTACAGCTGGCACAATAAAAGTTTGATCAATGCATAACCAATGCAGTGTATATTTCTTCCAGAAATATAAAACCCAGGTGAAAAATGTTAATCTATGAAAATTATCTTTGTCAGCTACTTATTCTTGGAATTTTAATGGATTTCAATCTTGAGGTAAGGGCTGAACTTGGATTTCTGTGTGAAAGTTTTCTGACTTTGCCGATGTCGTATGCTGACGTGTGTGTGAGAGACTGTTGGATATAGAGACTCCGTTACCAAAATAAGACTGTTACCATTTATAAAATCATCTATATTTAGATTGATAAAGTAATGTGCACTTGATTGTCTTAAATATTCTCTTGATTAGAAAATGGGGACAAAGAGATTTTTTTTCTTTTGTTTGGGCAGCAAACATCACACACTCGAATTTTTAAAACTATAAACTTTATATTTATAAAGGAATACCTTTCAACATGCTTACAATTTAAGACCGAGTACTAGCATTTATTATTATTATTTTAGAGACAAAGAACTGAGGCTGGCCAGTTTCACTTGAAGGTAATATGATTTCGAAATGGTGTGATTGTCTCTAATTTCTAAGTGTAATCGGGGTTAATCATAGACAGATGTTCACCATTAACTCTAAATTTCTTTGTTCTTGTCCATTAAAATTAGCTATATTTTGAAGGAAACACAAAGCTGTGTCCATGGCTCCTCCTCCAAGAAAAAAACAACCCTATATACCAATACAGAAAATAGGACAGTGTTAACTATTGTCTTAAAAGATTTGGGTTCACCACCTGGGATCACCTGAGTGGGACACAGATGTGTCTGTCTTATTTGTCCCCAGGCTTTGCTGTCTGTGCATTTTCTCCCTTGTATGATACATGTGTCTACTTGGTTTCTTTGCTCTTCTTCTTTATTCTAAATCTGATCCTTGGAAAGAATTGATATTAGTCATTTACTTAATAGTATAAATTAAAGTCATTCTTCTATCTTTTCCTTGACATATTACATCTAGAAGCCAATATTATGGGATAAATTGCTTTATTCCTAGGTATATACATTTAAGCCAAAGCCCAGGAGAACGTGGAGAGAGATGCCACTTCACAGTGTGCACAACATTTAGGCAACCATGAGGTCTGCCTTCTAACAGGGTCAAGACTAGGGAGAGGAGAGTGAGGCACTGGCCTTGGGTGTGAAGTTTAGGGGGCACACACACTCACACACAACTCAGTAACTGAGATAAGTATTCGACGGCAAAACTTAAAATACTCAATGTTGGTATTTTGTTCATCCCATCTAACTTGCACATTTTAACCTTTATCCTAAGGTGGCTATGTCACCCGTGTTCTGGCCCTGCTTGGTAGTCCCATTCCAAAAATTATTTTAGTTTATTTACTTTTAAAAATTTTAATGCTTTTTTGTTTTTTAAATTTTCGAGACAGACAGAGCACAAGCAGGGTAGGGGCAGAAAGGGAGACACAGAATCCGAAGCAAGCTCCAGATTCTGAACTGTCAGCAAGCACAGAGCCTGATGCAGGGCTGGAACTCACCAACTGTGAGATCATGACCTGAGCCAAAGTCAGATGTTAAACGGACTAAGCTACCCAGATGCCCCCCTCCCCATATCATTATTTTAAAAACTATTTCTACCTAGTGCCTCTGATACAGGGGACAGTCTGAAGTAGGCTCTCCCCATGGAGGGTAGATAAACAGCTCATTATATGGGGTCTGAGAAAAGTGTTCATTGTCACAGCATGCTAGGCTCAATAAGTATTTTGAAATAGGATTGACTGAATGAATTCATAAATTAATGAATCAATGTATGTTTGGTGTTAATAGTGCCTGGATGAAAAGGAGACTGCTTTACTGTGCTTTCTAAATCAGAGCTGTTTCCAAGTGGGTTTGCTACATCTTTGCAAAGTAACTTAAGTAATAATAAACCTTAATACAAAAATCGTCTAACGCCACTGTGATATGTAAGACATGTTAGCTAGTAGCATAAACACAATGAAAACTGATCTTCAATTTCTTATACAAGGCAAAAGTCATAAAGGACTTATTTTGAGTAACCATATTGCTTTTTGATTTAGGGACAAACTGGGATAATTTTACTTCTCAGATTAAAAATAGGTACTTTTTGATAGCAAACTAAATTGTAAACCTACTGATTTTTACAACTATGGAATTACAAGAGCTTAGCTTCAGGACACTTTATTCAACCAAAATCAGATCCACTGTCTATCTGCTTTGAAAAATACGTCAAATCTTATCATATTGAATATTAAGGAGGCAATTCTGTGTTACTTAATTAGTCTACTAGGTAGAGCACAGAAATATTTATATTACAGTCAGTTAAGTCCCATAGAGACATTGCAAAGATAATAAAGGGTATCAGACAACTTACAATGGTAGAAAACCCAAGGATCACTAACATAGCATTTGCTTAAACTTCCAAGGTTCATATATTTAAATGTACAGAGGCCGGGTGCTTTTGGAATTCACTTCAAATTAAATAGCTAAAATACATGATGAAGCCTTGATACAGGAGGAGCTGGGAATTTATAACACTTCTTTTTCCTACCTGTGCCTAGAACTCTCATCTGCCTTTCCATTGCCATCCTGGAGTTTGACCAAAACACCTCTTAGAATGGAGCAGGTTTCTTTTATTTCATCTGTGGTTGAGTCAAGCACATTTGGGTTTACTGAGCAATGTCATTGATTCCAGCAGGGCAGGGAAGAATATGAAGAGAGGATCGGGCAGAGGGACTGAGGCTCGTAAAGATGGGGAAAGTGTTTCCAGCTAAGACATAGACGTGGAATGTGGTGTTTGAAAGTTTGGAGTCGGGCTGGAATCGCAGGAACATGTGGGGACTGGAGTAGGCTGAAAAAGCAGGTAAGGTGTTTTTCTTTTCATTTTCATTTTCTTCTGAAGAATATGGGGCCATTGAACGATCTTAAATATACCTTCAAATTTGCAATCTGGAAGGCTCCCTTGGGGCAGGAGTTTGGACTGGAGAAGGGAATGGGGTGGGGAATCAAGAGGCAGATGCTGGTACAATGAAGGTTACAATGATTTGGATAACAGCTGAGAGTGACTTGAACTTAGAGTCTGTGGAGACAGAAAGGAGGGCAAGAAGCACATTTTGGTTTAGAATATGTATATATTTTACTAAAACTACCTTTTGCTGGTTGCAAGCTCCAGATGAACTAAGCTAAACAAGAGACAGCAAATCATTGGATTTTGTTAAACTCTGGAAAATTTCAGTAAGAACTTCAAACAATCCATGTTACTATGTATTACATGTACATAGTTAGTACATAGTATATGTACATGTTAGCAGTAACATAGATGTGTGCTGTCTAGGTAGAGTCAGGCCCGGTGAGTAAGCACATTGGTAATCATTCTGGCAGTGAGGCTTGGTCTGTGTACTGGCTACCAGCTCAAAGCTTCATTCTGCTCTCAGGCTCACAACATATACTCCACTGAATTAAAGAATTAAAATATTTTTTCCTGACAGATTTGTTCACAAGTCCTATCTATGTAACACAGGTTATTTATTTAGGTTTGGAAAAGCATTACTTTGTGAAATGTAATAATAATTAGATTAAAAAGCTTTTATACACAAAGGCACCTGGGTGGCTCAGCTGGTTAAGCGTCTGACTTCGGCTTAGGTCATGATCTCGCGGTTCAAAAGTTCGAGCCCCGCATCGAGCTCTGTACTGACAGCTCAGAGCCTGGAGCCTGCTTCAGATTCTGTGTGTGTGTCTCTCTCTCCCTCTCTGCCCCTCCCCTGTTCAAGCTCTGTCTTTCTCTCTCTGTCTCTCAAAAATAAATAAAAACAGGGAGCCTGGGTGGCTTAGTCGGTTAAGCATCCAACTTCAGCTCAGGTCATGATCTCACAATCCTGAGTTCGAGCCCTGTATCAGGCTCTGTGCTTCAGATTCTTTGTCTCCCTCTCTCTCTGATCCCCCCCTGCTCACGCTGCCTCTCTCTCTCTCTCTCTCAGAAATAAATTAAACATTAAAAAAATTTTTTTAATAAATAAATAAATAAAAACATTAAAAAATATTTTTAAGCTTTTATACACAAATGTGGTGCCAGTCCCATTCTGTGAATGATGGTGAAAGTTTTCAGCCAATTGGCATTTTTCAATCAGTCATCTCAAAAACATCTAGGATCTCACACCTCCTTGAATAAGCAAAAAAACCTCTTAAGACTACTTTCATTCCTTTAATAAACATCCATTGGGGATGGTCTGAGCAGCGATAGGGGTTGCTGGAGCACTAGCAAAGGATTCATTGGTAGATGGCCCCTTTCTTCCTTATACTTCCATCCCCCTCAAAACACAATGGTCCCAGTGAAAGGAACATTCTTTGATAGTGAACATACACTTTTCCTGTCCCAACAAGCAGCTAAGCTGTTTTTGTAAAACTCTCCCCTGCATAAAGCATACTTGCCACTATTGCCTTAAAGGCTTGTGTCAACTCTGGGAGGAAGATATTAGATCCCTGCAGATGTGTCAATGGATTGGCAGGCTATATAATGCATGTATATGTATACACAGAGGATTGAGCACCAGAACTCAGGTGCCTGCATCACGTCTTTTGGCTCATGTCTGATTTCAGTGGCTGCTCACCTGATTTCAGATGCCTCTACTCTAAGTGGCACCATGAGTCTCCACCTTCTGTCCGGGACCTTCTCCACTCTGTGGGAAGATGCATCACCTTCAGAGGCACCCTCAACCCACAGGAGATGGGAGCCAGTGGATAAGTGACCCAGCTTCCTGTCCTTAGAGACACTTCTTCAGGAGGCGTCACTGGAATTGAAGTCATCCCATCAACCCTTCCATAACAGACCTTACATTGGCTTTTCTAGTTCCTTCACACTCACCCTTGACCTTCACTGCTGTGTATTGTGACCCACATTTCCCAAATAAGCCACTGTATCCTGGTCCTTGTCTCTGGCTTTGTTTGGAGTAATTCCAATGAAAATAGAAGCTCTATCAGGGCACATAGTAGGTCCTCAACAAATGTAAAACTCTTGACCCCTTTTTCTTTCCATTGTGAAAATGAGAACTCTGAGGCTCAGGGGCACTGAGTAACTTGCCCCAAACCACACAGCCTGAAATGTCAGAGAATTGAAATCAAAGCTTCTTTCTGGTGGCTTCTATTTCAAGAACTGACTTTTTGCTCTGTCCTGAATAAACCAATGAGGACCTCTAGTGGCGTGAACAAGATGGACATATATGAGCCAAAGGCAGTGCCTTTAAACAGTCCTTTAAACAGGGGTGAGGTCCAAGTCTGCCCCGCGATCCCTAGTCAGCCTTGCAACTTATCAACAGGCTCCAAATGAGGCTCCATCAAAGGTAGTTCCACATCCATGGGCACAGCCCCCAAAGATAATGCTTCTCTTTCTTGTAGAAGAAAGATGAACATCTTATTCCTGGGTTCCCAAGGGAGATTTCTTTCTCTAGATCTTAAACCTCCCTTTACTGGTGTGGATAAGTTCTAAGCTTTCCCATATCCTCTAATTGCTTTATTTGTCTAACTCTGAAGCAAGGGAGACCCCTGCCCCCAGACTGAACATCGGTGGGGGTTTGGTGGGGGAAGGGGACAAGGTCTGCAGAAAATGGGGGTCAGATTACAGGGCTTTAGCTGAGACCCACGCTCTCTTGTGTCAGAACATCCTGTCCCCAGGGTGGGCACAGACACCCCTGCCTCCCATACTGCAGCCCATGTGAGAAATGGCTCTTAGCCCGAGTCTTCTCAGAAGCCCTTGCAGCCCACAGGCATTCACTCCAGAGATGTTTGGTGGGTATCCCCGTGATGCCCCCATAAGGTCAACCATGCTGCTCCTTATGAGCAACCCATATCCAATTATAACAAGGTTTCTTTATCGTGTATGTTCCGTGTCCAACCATGCCACATTCTATTTCTGAAAAGCTTGGGTACCTGGCATCATTGTCCTGGACGGACTCCGTCAAGAAGTATGGGAGGTTGCTTAGCGGTGGGGGAGCAGATGGAGACACAGTAGCGGAGCATGAACTCAAGAGTAGAGATAATGGGTGGACCAGCCTGGCACAGGGCGAGGGAGTAAGAAGGAGGCAGGATTTGGCTTGCCTAGTCTTTATTAGTCTTTTTATCCCAGCTGCTGAACCACCCTTTGCTCCTTTACCTGCTCTCCAAGGAAGATACGGCCCAAGTGTCAGGAGTCGCGGTTCTCCCGAAATGCAGCGTGGTCTCGGTGGTCTCACCAAGTCCTCTTTCCCTAGGACTGCCCGCTTCCAAGCAAGATTGCTTACAGACAGATAACTTGGGGGAAGTGTAAAACAAAATAAGCTAAGTGCAAAGGGCAGATATGAAACAGATTTTTTTCAGAGCTCCAACTGTGGTAGATATTATAAGCAGAACAGATTTCATATGGAAGACATTGACAAGGAATAAACATAGCGCCCAAAGCTAGTGTTTTCAAGGATTTGCTTCTTTGAATGTAAGTGTTTAAAAAAAAAAACCCAGCCACACACATTCTTATTAAACAATAGGCAGCAAAATCTCTCCCCTAAAATGGCAAAGGCAGATCAAACCTAGGTACGGGTTACCTGTATTTGTAAGACCTGCTTCAAAAATCCCATTTCAATTTGCTCTGAAAGCATGTGCTGCCCTAGCGTTCTAATCTATGTTGAAAACTCAAAGGTTAAAGAGACTTGGCTGAATTTGTCTTAAGATATATCCTTTGTTCTGATTCAATCATTTATTTGAATTTAATATTTTAAAGAACATTTCAAACAGACTTCACAAAGCCCTGTTACCATCAGGTCCATATTTATTATTTAATATTTAACTGGGGAGATTTGTCAAAACCCTTAAGAATTAATGGTTGCAAATTTGTGGGGTTGAAAGGTTTGTGGAGGAAACCATTTGCTGACAACGGGCAGGGTGGGGGGGGATCCATGCCCCAAAGGCTGGGCCACCACCATAATGTGAGTAACCACTTGGGAGGTCTGGTGACATGGTGAGCCCAACTCCCCAGAAAGAAAGGGAAGTGCCGTTGCCTTTAAACAAATGTTCTAATGGGCTTGATTTCTGAGCTGTGAAGCTCAGCTTGTGCCTTAATATAGGAGATGGGAGTAAGAGCAGAGCAACTTGAATGGAAGTTGTAAACACGCTATTTTTACAAACACTCCGGAGAAAGTCCCAGAAGGGAGACCAGATCAGTCTACCTCACTGGAATGTACCTCTGCCTAAAAGATCTTAGGGCTTGGGAGAAAAATGCTTTTTGATCATCAGGATCCATGGGAAGCCTCTATATTTTTATGACACCAAATGTCAGAAAGGAAACTCAAAGCCTGAATATCTATATATAGGTGAATGGGTCACATCACAGAGTTGACGGCTCATCATGATTCCTGAATCGTTCATTCAGATATTTCTGTGTCCTGTAGACTGACCAAGAAGTCTATTGGGTAGAAATTGTCATTGCTTTCAACATCCTCTACAGTCATTCAAGACTTTTGATTAATGGCCTCAACTATCCAAATTCCCTGAACACAAAAGTAGGTGAAGCCAAGAATGTCAGAGGACACGTGCCAGACATACTGCCAACTGGGTCAAGACTGAGGAATGGAATACCCAGGCTGACGTTTCCAGGCTCTGGAAGAATGTATTTTCCTAAGAGGAAAGTGAGTCACCAGTGTAGCCTCACAAACACCTCAGACTAATGGGAG
This sequence comes from Crocuta crocuta, assembly GCF_008692635.1. Lineage (NCBI taxonomy): Eukaryota > Metazoa > Chordata > Mammalia > Carnivora > Hyaenidae > Crocuta > Crocuta crocuta. The sequence continues at coordinate 5,437,293 of NW_027532002.1, forward strand.
TGGTGGCCAGGGTAAAGGGTGGGCCGTGGGAGCAATCTCAGTTTGTGAATGATGCCAGGAGACAGTGTGGTTTATGGACCACACACCTCTCTCTTAACTTGTACTTGGCCAGCTGGAGTGCAAAGCCAATCTGGGGTAGTTATAAATAACACCAGTAGAGACCACGATGGCCTAGGGGGCTGTCTCTGCCTCTAATCTGGAGAAGCCAGCATCTCTAGGCAAGAATGAGTGACACCGAGTCAACAGGGTGAAAAGAAAGACGATGCCAGGAGCTTCCAGAAAGTGTGAATGGGACTGACAACATTGTCATCCTGCTGTCTGGGCTACACAAGGCAGGCCAGGCACTAAGGGACAGTAAGGGACACCAGGGAGAAAATCATGGCATCTGGAACTCAAGTCGCTTCCAACTCTATTTCCTTCTGTCTCTTCTCAAGCATCTGGAACCTCTATCTGCCAAAATAAGACCCCAGAAAGTATAAGCTATTTTCATTTCTTTTGTCTGGAACTAAAATACCTGTGAGCAGAGATCTATAAAATTGCTAGCGAAGCCATCCTAGAGCTTTCACATAAGCAAGCGTCTATCTCTGCTCCTTCCCTCCAAGGTGAAAATTCACCAGACATATGAAAAGACTCACCTGACCAAAAGAAGCAGCAGCATCAAACTCCCAAAACAATGTAGATGTATGACAAGAAACCTGTAAAAATTGTACATTTGAAGTTGCACATTCCGTGTATATGACAGTCCATGCTATTGTAAATTCAGGATATTTCAAAGCTGCATCTCTGCAAAGGAAAAGTCTGTCTTCATAAAAGGATAATTTCTGATGAAAAACAAGATTTTCTTCTTTTTTTTAAATGTTCATTTATTTTGAGAGAGGGTGGAGGAGGGGCAGAGAGAGAGAGGGAGAGAGAGACTCCCAAGCAGGCTCCATGCTGTCAGTGCAGAGCCTGATGCAGGGCTCAAGCTCACAGACCCTGAGATTATGACCTGAGCTGAAATCAAGAGTTGGACATTTAACCAGCTGAGCCACGCAGTCAGGCACCCCCCAAAAATAGGATTTTCAAACACAAGACTGCAAGTACAGAGATGAAGAGCAGAATAGACGGTGCAGAAAACTGAATGCCTTCATTGGAGGAGCAGCCTCGTAGCTCCTCCTGGAACTCAGTGTGAAAGGACACACATTAAAAAAAAAATGGTAAGCAGAGAGATCTGTGACATAAATAGTAGATCCACAAGACATGGTAAGAGTACAATGGGAGGAACACAAGAAAATAGAAATACACAGAAGCATTAATTGTCTAAGAAATAACAACAGAAAGACTCCTTGGGATGAAAAACCACTAGATGAGTCTGGATCCCATGGACCCATTACACAAGGTAAGGAAGAAAGCCATGGGCACACATACACATATGCAAATTCTAGGTATGAGTTTCTATTTGAAAGACAAAGAAATAATCTATACATATATATTCAGGCAGGAGTACTTTTTTAAAAAAAGCATTCCAGGAAGAAAAAACCAAAACCAAAACAAAAAACAAAAACAGATCAAAACTCAAAGCCAGAAATGAATCGGGAGGAATATACAAAGAAATTTGAAGAGAAATTTAAAAATAAATCCTGTGCCATTTATGTTTGGAGACAAGAGAAAAGAGAAAGATTTTTTTTCTGATAGGCAAGAGCTAAAAACGTTGATGACGCACATACCTTTTCTGAAAAGTGTCCTCAAAAAAGTATTTCAGTTCCTTGAGAAAGGCATCAAAATAAAGAATTTAAATATATGTAAAATGTTGTTTAAAAGAAATGGCAGTGAGCAACGAAAGCAGTAAAGTTCAGACTTAATAGCTAAACAATTGCTAATACGAATATAATTCTGGAAAGAAGAGATGCAAATTGTGCTTCAAGAAATGGATCTAAAAACCCCCAATTATTTAAACATCAGCTGAGAATTGGAGGTGGGAAGAGATAATAAAAGCAAAAGTATCTACTCTCACAGGAAATTGGAGGTGGGGAAATTAGCAGAAACTGATTAAATCCTAATGCTGATAAAGATTGATTCAAATATTTTCAATAAAAAGATAATGAGTACTAGAGAACAATAAGTGTAGAACAAACCACTAGTGGAAAGAAATATGAGCAACAAAGATAACAAAGGAAAAGGGAGGCTCGCAGACATAAAATAGGATGACATGTAAATGTAAAAACGGCTGAACTGAAAACAATTCAAAATGGCCCATAACATAAGAGCGGCTGAATAAATTGTGAAGTGTCCATTCTCACAATTGAATACTCTGCAGCCATAAAAATGAGGCTGTGCATTTGGAAAAAAAAAAAAAAATGACACCAATGAGTCACAAACATGAGCACGTGCGCGCGCACGCACACACACACACCCCAAAACAGTAGGGAGAGGTTGACTCCACTATTGTTAAACAGCAACCAGGTGATTCCCAATCTACAAACTTGGGAAGCATGACTCTAACCAATCAGAATGAGCCTTAACCTGCTAATCTAGCTGCAGCGTCAATGCAAATCCCAGGAATGTCAGGGACATGTTTGTAGAGAAGAATGAATGTACATGGAGGCTCACAGCTCTACATGTAGCTAGAGATATAAGTCTGGAAGAGTATAACCCTACTTGTTTGCAGTAGTCATTGTTGGATTGGAAGATTAGAGGTGATTGTCAGCTTTTTACTGCTAAAACATGAATATAAAAGAATATGTTTGAAAAGGGCATAGGTTTTAAACTGCTCTTCCTGGAAACCTAACGCATTTCTTTTTATAAGCAGCAGCACATGTTTTCAGAAGAGGTGGCTACAGCGTGCTGGTACAGAGCACAGCTCCTTAAGATGAGCCAGTAGGTCATTTTAGGACATGAAATTCTCAACCTCGGCTCATGAGCATCGTCCTGTAACTATAGCTGATTGCTAAGAAATGGTGAGGCTAACACCAACAGCAAAAGTCTATCATTTCTCATTCAACACATGGGCTAGGAAAAATAATCTATGAAAAATATCTCTTCTTCTGGAAAAGTATGACTCAAATATATCACACATCTTTTTTTTTTTTTTTAATAGTTTATTGTCAAATTAGTTTCCACATAACACTCAGTGCTCATCCCCACAAGTGTCCTCCTCCATGCCCATCCCCCCCTCCCCCCACATCCATCAGTCCTCAGTTTTTGTCAGCATTCAAAAGTCTCTCATGGTTTGCTTCTCTCCCTTTCCCCCACCATTTCCGCCCTTCTTCTCCCCCTTGTTCCTCCGTCAAGTTCCTCCTAATCCTCCTATACGTGCAAACATATGATATTTGTCCTTCTCTGCCTGACTTATTTCACTCAGCATAACACCCTCAAGGTCCATCCATGTTGCTACACATGGCCAGATGTCATTGTTTCTCATTGCCATGTAGTATTCCATGGTATAGATAAACCACATCTTCTTGATCCATTCATCTGTTGATGGACACTTAGGCTCTTTCCATGTTTTAGCTATTGTGGAGAGTGCTGCTATGAACATTGGGGTACATGTGCTCCTATGCCTCAGCATTTCTGTATCCCTTGGGTAAATTCCTAGCAGTGCTATTGCTGGGTCATAGGGGAGTTCTATGGTTAGTTTCCTGAGGAACCTCCACACTGTTTTCCAGAGGGGCTGTACCAGTTTACATTCCCACCAACAGTGTAGGAGGGTGCCCGTTTCTCCACATCCTCGCCAAAATATATCACACATCTAATCAATGGCATAGGGTGTTTAATTTTCTGCAGAAAACACGCTTACATCTTTTTCCATTCACTTTCATAAAGCATTTATTAATAACATTTTATTTTTTGTCTTTCAGATGGAATTTTGAAGGTTCAGTGCTCCAGATTTTGATCTGTACCCTTTTGTATTCTTAAAATCTGTATCACTATCCACTTTTATCAGTCTAATTATGATCTAAGATTGTTAGTGCTCTCAGGCTCTGGTATTAAATAAATAATCAGCCCAGGTCTTCCCCTTTAGGCCCCATAGAGCACAGCCATATACCCTGCAGAGTGGAAGGGTAGGAATTCTACCCACCCCCCACAACAGAAACCCACAGAAGTGCCTCACAGGTCTTTCCCAAGGCTGTTGCAACACCAGCAGGTTGGAGGATTCTGCTGAAGAATTGTTAACCATCCAGCACAAGCCATGGAACATTCAAAAGAGGTTTATTTTGTTTTATCTTTGAGAAAATAATCTCCAAGTTGTGTTCACATGGAGACAGAAAATAAGAGAAGTGAGCTGCACAGGGGATGATGGGGCTGTCACAAACCTTGGTAAGACTTCTGGATCCACCAGTCGATCTACAAGCATCAATTGTACACATATGTTGGGCAACACTGTCCTTGCTTGCTAAAGGGTGTAGCAAAGAATGAAGTTATCTATAGCCTATTAACATACATGGAAATATAAGAAGAAGGAAAAGGGGTTTCGGGGAGAGGATGAGTTCAGTAATGTTTCAAAATGTAAAAGTACGTATCCTTTGGTCCAGCAATCTTTTTATAGCTACCATCCTACAGATCTACCTCCACACGGTGAAATCTCATGTGTACAAGGATATGAATTGCAACATTATTTGTAGTAGCAGAAAAATGGGAATGAAATGTCCATCAACTGATGGCTAATTAAAAAATAAATCACTGTGCTCTCACACAAGGGAAAACATGCAGGTTTAAAGAGTGTGAGGTTGAGGCACCTGGGGGGCCTCAGTTGGTTGAGCGTCTGACTTCGGCTCAGGTCATGATCTCCTGATTCACAAGTTTGGGCCCTGCATCGGGCTCTGTGCTGACAGGTCAGAGCCTGGAGCCTGCTTCGGGTTCTGTGTCTCCCTCTCTCTGCCCCTCCCCTGCTCAGGTTCTGTCTCTGTCTCTCTCAAAAATAAAAATAACTTTAAAAAAAACTTTTAAAGTGTGGGGTAGCTTATAGGTACCAATATGTTAAGAGGAAGATGCATGAGAGTATTATGGTAGGCTATCATTCATTTGTGTGTGGGAAAACTGACACACACTCTATCCCTGTATCTCTGGGAGGATGAGCAGGATGATTTGGTGGCCCTGGGGAGGGGACAGAGAGGAAAGATGCTCATTTCTTAGTAATTTTCTTGTCTAGTTTTAAATTTTCTTACCATGTACATGTGTCCTACCAACTAATTTTTCAAAAATAATCCGAAAGTAAAGAATTTTTCAAGTTTATTTATCTTGAGAGAGAGTGCGTGTGCACAAGCTGGGGAGGAGCCGAGAGAGGGAGAGACAGAATCCCAAGCAGGCTCTGCGCGCTGCCCAATGTGGGGCTCAAACTCATGAGCCGTAAGATCATGACGTGAGCCGAGATCAAAAGTCAGATGCTTAAGTGACTGAGCCACCCAGGTGCCCCCAAAGTAAAGAATTTTTATAAACAATAAAAAATAAAGACCTCATGTCACATAGAGAGCAGGTGGGAGGTAAGGAATGGGTGCTGAGCTGCCTGACTTACAAAGCTCCGGCATCCACATGCTGGTGATAAACCCATCACTCTGTTTTCACCCATGAAGAAACTGACTCCGTGAGGTTAAATGGCTTGCCCAAGATTACGAAACCTCCAGTGACTGACTAGGGTTTGAACGCCAGTTGCCCAGCTCTAATGATGGCAGTTTCCTCCTTAATGCTTACCCATCAAATCCCACAAGGAGAAGGCACAATAGAAAAGAATGAGCATGGGGAATTAAAGTAGAAGTTTCTTGTTGAGTAGGAGAAAGAAATGAAGGGACATTTAATCTTAACCACCATGGCTCCTTCCTCTCATCTCCTAATCACTGAGTATCACTCAGCACCTGCCCAACAAAAAGGCAAAACCGTACACGAGTAACAGTTATTGTTACCGTAACTAGACTTGAAGTCCTTGAAGGCTGCTGCCATTCAATCACTCATTCATTCATTCATTCATTCACTCCCTCCCTTCATTCATTCATTCATTCATTCATTCAGCAAATAGTTGCTAAATGTCCTATCTGGGTATAAAACTGGGAACACAGAGCTAAATCAGACATAGCCTCTTATCTTCAAAGAATTCACAGTCTAATTTGGAGAGAGCATTTCCACGCATCACTTCCATGTCACTCTCTCCCCTACAGAGAGTAGCTAGTAACAGAGGAGGTCTCCAATAAGAATTTATGAAATAAATATGAGTACTCATCACTCCCGGACATGTGGAAGACAGTTTCCTCTCCTGCTAGCTCCTCATCACCTCCCTCTTCCCAGCCCCTCCCCCCCCCATACAGTCCTTCGATGCATCCCTAAACCTGAGTGATAAAACTTTTCACTCAAGGGCACAGAAAGCAAGATGATCATTTTGGCTTCAAACAACAACAGTAACAACCAAAACCCTGAAAACGTCGGGTCCCAAGCTGCAGCGTTTCGGCAAAGAAATGTGATTCCCTCTCTATATTCTCATTTTATTTATAAGTGTTTTGCTGCAAAGTGGGTGAACTGCCGAGCTCCATGTCACAGCCTGCAGCACAGCAAACTGGCTTTTTCTGAAGCTCATAATGTGATAATTAAATTGCTAACAGGCACCTTAGTGATGGCATTTGCTGAAGATGTGAAAGCCCTCTCACAATTGCACCTTTCTGGAGGGGGCTCGTCAGTGGAAGCACAGTGATCAACTCAGGGTGTCTTTTTTTATATATATATATTTTCTTCCATGAGTACATTAAATTTTTATGTGGAGTGAAATGGGACAGGACTTGTTTCCCTTCCACTGCACAATGATTTATTACCCAAAAAAGACCGCAGAACTAATTAGCAGAGTAATTAATTAATATAAATTTGCATATTTGCATTTGCAATTAGTGCAGCCGACTGATTAGTCTGAAAATGAGAAGTTTGACTCATTAGATGTTAGTGTCTGCTGGACCAGAAAGCGGCTGCCAGATGAGGCGGAAAAGGGTGGAATAAGCATGTGTGTTTCTTTTGTTCGAAGAATGGAGAATATGCTCAGATATCTGGGGCCAGACATCAGGGCTCGCAATTTGAAAAAAAAATAAATTATTTGCTTCCATTTCTGCGACTCAATGTTCCTTGCCCTTTTGCCTACAGCAAGTTATTCCAACCAACCCTGGAAGCCAGCGTGCCCCTCAGACTGGGCTCCTCCTATTCCCCACAGGCAGAGGGGTCTCCGTTGTTTGTGGGTGAGCAGGAAATCTGTCCTGGTTTGATGTCCCAGGAATTTGACTCCCGCACCCAATTCAGTGGTTCTGTCAAAACAGTTCTCCAGTGTTGATGAGGACCCTCAAGGGACCGCCTGGGTAGACTACCTTCCCCTCAGGGGCTTCTCTTGATTGTAGTCCCTTTGTTCCTCCAGCTGATAGCTAAACTCAAAGCTCTCCCATCTAGTTGACTGAGTGAATCCATTTCTGCAGAACGACACAGGGCAAATAAACTATAAACATGCCCACAGATGCGCAGACACACAGACATCAAATAACAGGCAGTAAGCCCCCACAGTAAAATGAGAGATTTGCTTACACATTTCTGGGGAGGTTGGGGAGACAGGACGAACGAGAAATAGTATCTTGATAGGACTTCACTACGTCTATTTTCAGGGGAAGGAGACTGACCTGGTGTGAATGCTTTCTTTAGTAATAAGGGATATTTTTAGTCTCGAGTCAAACTAAAAGGGAACTAAAATTATTTCATTTGTTCTCTGAACATTCGTTCTAAAGAGGAAATGAACTGTATATATGCTTTTTGATGTTCACCTATCTTTTATGGATGCCAGAAGTATTTTCTGAGAGTATGTCATATTGGCCCAGTCCTATAGATGCTCTGCGGATGAAGAATTATCACTGAGCTTTGTTAAGGTACGAAATAACTTTCTGAACCACACAGTTAGTTATGTTGTGGCTCAGCTCCTGTCCTCAAGAGATTCTAGAAACAAAATAGACATGCGTCTTACATCGGAGCTGTACTTTTACTTTGCTTTTGCATTATGTTTTTCAAGTTCAAATAACATCGAGTGCTTCCCACCACCACCAAACCATAAGCCAGAGCCTCTGCACCCCACATTCTGGGGAATAGCAATCCCATCGTGGTCCCACTGGTCCTCAGACCTCACCTCCCCATTTCTGGCAAGTTTCTCACGCCATCTTTTATCCTTCAAAGCACCTTATTCTTGACACCAAACTGCTGCTTTTTAGACTGCATTACAACCATAATGAGCTGTAAAGAAATGTGTAAGACGAAATGCAGTCAAATAAAAGGAAAGGAAATAAAAGTGACCCGTGGATCAGTATAGTCCCCAGGTCAAATTTTTACCTGGGGTCTGCACCTCATTTCTCTTGGTTTTCCCCCCTCTCTCAGTGCTCAGAGAAGGATCTTGGCACTGAATAGATATTCGACAGATATTGAAAATTGGATTCTTTGGCATCCTATAAAAAACAGCTCCTTATTTACACATAGGTTAAAAATAAAAATAAAAGTTAAGCGACAACATTATTTTTCACCATAACCTAAAGCTAACATTTAACTAGTCGACCGGGAAGAGTTGGAGCCGGGGAGGAGGATTATAAATCCATGTGAAAACATTAATGGCGCAGCAAAAGGCCCAACCAGGTGGGTGAATCCACATCGAAGGAACACAAATCTGTTTTGGTGTTATCAAGTATTATTTTGTTTGTTTTGCCTGACTTCAGTCTTCCCTGATAGACTCCAGTCAGGTCTTTTTTCAACAATGTATCCCTCGCATCTGCAGGGCGTACACCGAGCACGTTGCGTGTAATGCTGGTGGTGCTAGATCAGGGGCAACTGGGATTTAATACAATGACCTGGATTAACTTAGACATGATTTCTATCTAGTATCCCTGATATCAAGGTGACCGTGCATCTTAAGAAACACTTGGAGCACATTTTGGGTTATAAACCTTCGTGTCCCTACAAATTTTTGTACACAAATACTCCACTGGTAGTCACTCAGTCAGTTATTTATTTGTTGGCCTGTCTGTTTTAAATTTATACTCCACTTAGCTCCAAGAAGATTTGAGGTGGCGATTGCACTGAACATTTTTATATCCTTTGTAAAGCAATTCACCATTTAAAAAGACTCCTTGTTTCCTAACAGTGCCATAATACATATGATAAAATATATCTTTATATTTGTTTTCTATAAACTGCATGGTTTATTTTCTGGAAATGTATCACAGATATATTGAGAGGACACCAGCAACGATGAATGGCAATACCTTCTGTCTTTATCACTGGAATAGAGGGAAAATAAAGTCATCTCTCAGAAAATGTACGGTAAGAATAGCTATAATTGTCCATTCCATATTTGCTTCTGGAGAAAACGAGGAGTGATTTTTATACTTGTCTGAAAACATAAATTAGGACTTGCTTATCCATTTAGTCATTTCCAAATGAGACATGAAAATATGGACTCACGCATCACCACCGTCCAAACATGGAATTTCTTTTGCACAAAGACTTTGTTTCTCTGGTTTTGTGTTGTTAATCTCCCAGTCACACGGTGACCAGAAACAAAAGAGTTTTAATCCTGAGGGCTGCTCCTTAGAGTCAGGAAGTTACAATCCAAAGGGGACGCACCCGCTCTGGTAATGATGAAAACTTTTTTGTGCCCTGGTAACTTAAACACTTTTTTTTTTTTTTTTTTGGAAAGAATCATTCCAGATCATTAGTCCATTAGGTGAATTAAACTCTTTGGTTATTTTAGTAAAACACATTGCAGGCTTTTAACATTTTTTTGAAAAGAAAGCTCTCGTGCCCCTCACAGGGCCCACGTCCTTAGCAACTGTGTTTCTCTGTGGTGCTGCCTCCCTGGAATACTCCCTGGCAGGCAGGGTCCCTCCGACCACCGACCTTTCACATTTAAAATGTATTTTGTGAATTCATCCTCTATCTTTCACAAACTATAAGGTTTAATAGCGATTAACACTAGACCACAGCACTTTCAAATTAACAATAGCCCTGCCAGTTCTAATTGGTATTCTAATTAGCCCAACCGATTCAACTAATTAAGAACATTAAACTTTTTAACAAAGGCTATCTTGCTTTGTGTGTTGTAAAATGGAATTTAAGAGGGGTGGAGATGGTGGGGGAAGGGGGAAAGAAGGAGGCTGGATTTCCATTACTGGCAAGGTGA
>NW_027532002.1:5447457-5469245 GCF_008692635.1 Crocuta crocuta
CCCAGTGGGGAGAAGGGAGGTGGGGACAGGCTGATGCCCAGCTTGATGGAGTGAAGGGTCAAGGCAGCCTTTGCATCTGAGATTGGGTGAAAACAGGCTAATGCAGCAATGCTACCCTAGGGTCCGGGTGCCTGCTGGGACTTCTTATAAGGACAAGGCAGCCCCAGTGCTGGTTCACAATGGAGTGGGACCATAAACCGTCCCGTTTTATGGACAGTATGACCTTTGTTACAATGAAGGAGATCGAGGCTGCACAACTGAACTTGCCATTTCAAAATGCGTTTAACTGAAATCTCCTATTTTCAGGACGCCCCTGTGCTCTGGGAGGCTTGCCAATAGGGTGAGCAGTGCCGGCTCTACTGGGGCGGGCTGGATTCAGGCGACAATCAGGAATGTGACATCAGACATGACTCCCTTCCTTCCTTCTGGCCCAGTTCATGTCTAGCCCATCGGTAGATTCTGTGGGTTCTTCCTTCCAAACAGATGCCGATTCTGGTGACTTCTCTCACTTCCTCCAGAGAAACCCTCACACCCAAGCCGGCAGGGCCAACAGTGAAGGAGCTACTCGCTCCCAGGATTGTGCAGCCACAGGGGTATGACCTTAGGGTGAATGCCTCCTCCAGCCTAGAGTCCCAGGTGCCTTCCTTGCTTTACCTCATCATGGCCCTGCACCACCATTTTCTTTCACCTCAAACCTGCAATAGCTTCATGACTCACCTCCACTTTACCTTCGCCCCCTTAAAGCCTGTTCTCCAAAAGCAACTAAAAGGTCTCCAATGACGGCCCATTAGGCTGACGAGAAAGTTTGAAATCCTCATCCTTGATCACCAGGCTCTACGTGATCTGCCGCTAGCTACCTCTTCGGCAATCTTTCATGTCTTTTTCTCTTCCTTAGTCACTACAGTCTGGGCATGAGGGCTCGGGGGGTGGGGGTGGGGGGGTGAACCAGGGAGGGGAGGTCTGTCCTAGCTGCAGGCTGTAGAGGTTTATATACGGTCTGCAAAGAATTTAAAACCATTGAAAACACTGCCATAGTCAATCTGCTTTTTATAATCACCGTTTACTAACCATTCTAAATCATGCCAGTGAAAATACTCCTCGCGGCAAAAACACACAATCTTTTGTTGTTCTGAGTCTGTGCTGCCCAACATCACATCGTAGCTATTGAGCACTTCAGATATGGCCAGAGTAATTAACAAACTAAATTTTTTATTTTATTTAACACATTTAAAACATGATACTTGGGGCGCCTGGGTGGCTCAGTCTATTGAGCTTCTGACTTCAGCTCAGGTCATGATCTCACAATTCGTGAATTGGAGCCCTGCACTGGGCTCTGTGCTGACAGCTCAGAGCCTGGAGCCTGCTTCATACTCGGTCTCCCACATTCTCTGCCCCTCCCCCCTCCTCAAAAATAGAGATTAACCAAATTTAAAAACCAACACTTGATTCAACTACCTAAAAACTTTTAAGAATTTTTTTAACAACTTGTGTATGTGAATCTGTTTTCTGCTGTAAATGTTGTGAAATCTAAATCTAAATCAAGTATTTCTGATGGAAACTTAAGAGATATGTTTCAATGTAGAATCCATACCAGAATTCAAAAACTTAGTACAAATGTAAAGAATGTAAAACACATCATTAGTTAATTTTTATGTTGAACATACGTTGAAATGATCATACCTTAGTTATATTAGAGGCGATGAAATATATTACTAAAATTAATTTCACCTGTTTCATCTTGTCTTTTTTCAAAACTATAGATACCAGAAAATTTTAAATTACATATGTGGCTCACATCATATTTGGAAAGTACTGATCTAAGTTCTGAACCAGGGTATGCAAATTACTGCCTATAGGCAAGATTCTGTTTACCATCTGTTTTTGTACAGGCCAAGAGCTATGAACATTTTTGCCTTTTTGAGTAGTTGAAAAATACCGAAAGAAGAACCAATATTTTATGACACGTAAAAACTGTATGAAATTCCCATTTCTGTGTCCATAAATAAAGTTTTATTGGAATACAACTCTCTCATTTGTTCATAAATTATCTATGGCTGTTTTCATGTAACAACAGCAAAAGAGACCTTAGGACCTGAAAAGCCTTTAAATATTTACTTTAAATATTTATCTGTCTTTTTGGAGAAAAGGTTTATCCACCCTCGTTTTAAAGAGTTGATCCAGTTGTTACTAAGTTTTAATATATGTTCTAAAGGGAAGTAAATTCAGAGAATTACTCGCTACCTAGCTGGCCCCTGACACACACACACACACACACACACACANCCACCAACAGTGTAGGAGGGTGCCCGTTTCTCCACATCCTCGCCAGCATCTAGAGTTCTCTGATTTGCTCATTTGAGCCACTCTGACTGGCGTGAGGTGGTATCTCAGTGTGGAAAAACCACAGGTATTTTAGAGGAGTTTTGTGACCAGTGGAGTCTAACACTTAGTAAGCACCAAGTAAATGCTCTTCCCCCCGAAAGTAGTCCCCTAAGGAGTTTATCTCTGTCCAGATGAGGAGACAGATAGGTAAGCAAGCAATTAAAATTTCTCATGACAAGTATAGCCATCCAGGTTATAAGGAGGCATCTAGCATAGTCTAAGGGGAGATGTCAGTAATGGGCCTTCAGACTGACTGTGGAATTACTGAGAAGCTCTGACTGCCTTACAGTCATCACTCACTTCCAGTTCTGACAGTTCTGTGCATAATGTTTATCAGTACTGAATTTATTGCTTCCATAACAGTAAGTCTGGAGTGGGACTTGCTTCAGACATGGCTTGACCCAGGTGCTCAAAAACCGTCATCAGGAATCTGTCCCTGCCAGGTCTGACCCCTCTCCCTCCCTCTGTGTGCGCATTCTTCTGTCTGCCCCTCCTCAGCAGTGGCCAAGATGGCAGCTCCAGGCGGACATTCTTCCCGCTCAGGAAGTGCTTGTTTTTAATAATTGTATCCAAAGTCTGGGGCTGATTCTTATGGGGATCACATAGGTCACTTGCTGGTCCACAAGCAATCACTCCATGGCAGGGGGTGGAATTTGCTGATCATCCATGACTGGGCCCTGGGTCTCGTCTATCTTTAGGGGTGGTGTCAGCCCTACAGGAGGCATGGGGACTCACAGTGGGGGAGGCTTCAACGACCAAAGAAAACAAGAACATTTCCGCCAAAATGTGAAGAAATGACTTTTGGCACTCAGAAACAGATGACACTCAAAAAAAATAAACCAATAATTAAGTACTCTAGAAACATAAGCAAATAAGAAAAAACTTCTTTTACATCATTTAGAAGAGTTATGCTTAATCAGGTAACTGTTTTAATATAGAGAAAGAAAAAAACATACACCAGATAAATTAGCAGATAAAATATATTTGGCTACAACTTTTTAAAAAATTGTTTTTAATGTTTATTTATTTTTTGAGAGAGAGAGAGTGAGGGGTGGGGAGGGACAGAAAGAGAGGGAGACAGAATCCAAAGCAGGCTTCAGGCTCTGAGCTGTCAGCTCAGAGGCTGACGCGGGGCTCCAACTCACTGACTGCGAGATCACGTTGTGAGCTGAAGTCGGATGCTTAACTGACTGAGCCACCCAGGTGCCCCTGGCTACAACTTTAAAAAAAAGAAATTTGCCTTCTTTGGGACAATAGTTTATGTGAAATAAGTATAATTCTATTAAAAGAATAATAGATTAATCTTACATTTTTCATTTCTCTTTTTTTTTAAATGTTTTATTTATTTCTAGGAGAGAGAGAGAGTGAGAGAGAGACAGTGTGAGCAGGGGAGGGTCAGAGAGAGAGGGAGACACAGACTGTGAAACAGGCTCCAGGCTCTGAGCTGGCAGTCAGCACAGAGCCCGACGCGGGGCTCAAACCCACGAACCGTGAGATCATGACCCAAGCGAAAGTCGGACGATCAACCGACTAAGCCACCCAGGAGCCCCTTTCATTTCTCTTTAAAGTCATCTCAAAGAATGATTCTAGATTTTGTGCCAGTTATTTCCAAGAAGTCATATTTATTCATTGGAGTATGTTGGTGGGTCTATGTATACATGTATGTACTTCTGTGTGTGAGTTGTAAAACAAAAATAAGTTAAGGGGCACCTGGATGGCTCAGTCAATCCAATGTCCAACTTTGGCTCAGGTCCTCATCTCACGGTTTGTAAGTCCGAGTCCGGCATCAGGCTCTGTGCTGACAGCTCAGAGCCTGGAGCCTGTTTCAGTTCTGTTGTCTCCCTCATTCTCTGCCCCTCCCCTGATCATGCTCTGTCTCTCTTTGTCTCACATATAAAAAATGTTTAAAAATTTATAAAAAATAAAGAAAATGTTCCCCTTTTAAACACATATTTTTAAAGTAAATAATGATAAAGCATACTTTCTTTATCATCTTTTGCCAGACCAAAAATTTGGTTCAGGGCCCTGCATAAAATTTGGGGGGACACCTGTTATGAACTGAGGATGTGCCCCGAAAATTCGCATGTTGAAGCCCTAGCTCCCAGTGTGATGGTGTTTGCAGATGGGACTCTTTGGGAAGTAATTAGGATTAGATTAGGCTATGAAGACGTGGCCTTCCTGATGGGATTAATGGCCTCACAAGAAGAGAAAAAGATGTCGCCCTCGTTTCCTCTCTCTCTCCTTTTCTCTCTCTGTCTCCTCCATACTCCTCCCTACATCCCATATGTGTACAAAGGACAGGCCATAGGAAGACACAGCAAGAGGGTGGCCATCTGCAAGCCAGAAAGAGAAGCCTCTCTCACCAGAAACTGAATTTGCTGGCACGTCGATCTTGGACTTCAAGGTTCCAGAACTGTGAGAAGTAAATTTCTGTTCTTTAAGTCACCCAGTCTAGGGTATTTTGCTACAGCAACCTGAGAAAACTAAGACAACACCAAAATCAAGATAAAATATCCATAATACAAGGTTTTAAAATTCAAACTTAATGTAAAAATCCACAATGAACAAAACACCAAAATGTATCTAGCAACCTTGTTTCCACTTTTGATCTTTTGGTATCTGAAGATAGTCCTGATTATTAGTTTTTGGAAACTCCTTCTGGGGTTTTCTGGTAAGGACTCTCGGTGTCTTGGCACTGAGAACGGTGTCCCAGCAGGGCTGAATTCGTGGGCGTGCCACCTGTGTGCTCTCTGCTTGGTTTAATGATCTGCTCTCACCATCTCAAAAGTTTTAATAATTTCTTATCAAGGAGCCCATGTTTTCATTTCATTCTGGGCTCCACAAACTTTGTAGCTGGCCCTGTATACCTGCTTTAGGTGTCCTTCATTCCACACTAAGGTAAAATCCACATTCCAGAGACCCCACATTGTAAACTCGATTTCTAACTCAACCTAACTCTGTCAAAAGAGGGAGCAGGTAAAATACATTTCACCCTGCTGTGTATTAGTGACTCTTGGTTTTTTTCTCTTCTTTTGTGTGATTCCTATGAATCGTCTACAGAGCATTCTTTGGGAAACACTTTATTAGTGCAGCATATTAATCAGCAAGTGTGTTTTATGAAGGAAAAACAACGTGAGTTCCAAGAATAGAGGAGGCGTACAGAGTTGCCAGCTAAAATACAGGATGCCCAGTTAAATTTGAACTTCAGATAGACAATGCATACTTTTTAGTATAAGTTTGTCCCACACCTAAATATATCTAAAATACACATTCAGCTTGATGTCCTGCATTTTGATTTGCTAAATCTGGCAATTTTAGTAGCATATCTATTCTGCCATATTCCCACACCAGGTGTATTTCATATGTAGAGTGGGTGGCTTATGAAAACTGGAAGTTGGAGGAAGTAGAGAAGGCAGACACTCCCACAGATTATTCCTAAGGTCCCAGTGGGGGAGTGGGTGACTCCCAAAGCATAGAGATTCTTAGCCATGTGGATGTTTAAACAAATGCTCTTGGCCAAGCCCTGTTTCCGATGACAGATGAACTCCGTCAGCACAGTGCATGAGAATAAACATTAATATAATCAATCTTGTATTATATATTCTTTATACCAACAAATCATCAGGCATTCTTATTACTTTTTATAGAGGACAGTGCATATGGAAGCCAAGTGTCCAAGGCTCACAAAAATTATCATTTCACACCACCCAGAGATTCTGAATTAAAGGCCACACTCCTGGGGGCCCCTGGGTGGCTCAGTCAGTTGGGCGCCCGACTCTAGCTAAGGTCATGATCTCATGGTTCATAATTTTGAGCCCTGCATTGGGCTCTGCACTGACAGCTCAGAGCCTGGAGCCTGCTTCAGATTCTCTGTCTCCCTCTTCCTCTGCCCCTCCCTTGCTTGTGCTATCTCCCTCACAAATAAATAAACTTATAAAAAAAATAAAGCCACACTCTCACCTATACAATTTCTACTTTCCATCTAGTTATGACTTGAAGTTCCATGGAAAATAAAAGTAAAAATTAAAGTAAGTCTTCTCCTGAGGAATAGTTAAAAACCAAGTACTCAAAAGAATATTTGTACTCTTGTAATGTAAAAGAGTTACATTTTAGGGACGCCTGGGTGGCTTAGTCGGTTAAGCGTCCGACTTTCGCTTAGGTCATGATCTTGCGGTTCGTGGGTTCGAGGCCCGCGTTGGGCTCTGTGCTGACTGCCAGCTCAGAGCCTGGAGCCTGTTTCAGTCTGTGACTCCCTCTCTCTCTGACCCTCCCCTGCTCACGCTGTCTCTCTCTCTCTCTCTCCTAGAAATAAATTTTAAAAAAAGAGTTACATTTTAGACCTTCCTTTCAATCTGTCTTTTCTTATTGTAGAAAAATTATAATCCTCCACGGAAAAAGGTTTATTTCATTCAGATTTCCAATGGGCTATCGTATTTATTGCCATCATTGCTAAAAATGTCAAGGGTCATTTCAGCCCTAAAAGAAACAGACTTCTATGGAGCCATATGAAATGAATCTTGCTCTACTACTTTTTTTTTTATAAAGTAATTTTTAAAGTACATTTATCTGTTTTAGAGAGAAAAAGAGAACAGGGGAGGGGCAGAGAGAGAATCTCAAGCAGGCTCAGCACTGTCAGCACAGAGCCCAACGCGGGGCTTGAGCACAATGACCCACGAGATCATGAGCTGAGCTGAGGTGGATGCTTAACTGACAGACCACCCAGGTGCCCCTCCTGCCCTACTACTTTATTGATATATCTACATGAATCTAAATGCTCCTAAAGACCAGGAGCCCTTCAAGGGCAAGCACCATTGTTTTATTTATTTACCATGCTAGGCATTCAATAACGGCAGCAGTTGAAGTACGCGCCATCTTTAAGTGTCCTGTCTGGTCTTTAATTCATTTATTTCTCTTTCTCTCTCAGCACTGAATCTTGCCTAACCCCTCCCAACATGGACTGTTTGTAAGAGAGATGCTAATCTGGAAAGGTTTTTGTTTTGGAGAGCAGAGAATCATTATTAATATCGAGGATTTCCCATCCCTTATCAGTCCACCAAATGTATGTGCTGCCTCAGTCGCCAAGTAACCAGCAGGGCCAGATGGAGTGTGATGGAGGACAGTTCCTTCCATTCTTTTTTATGTCAACCATCTCCCAAAAAAGGTAGCAGTGGAAAAAGTAGAGCTAGGGTACTGCAAGTTATTGTCACCACGGACAAGCCAAACTTACATTCGGCGAATGGAAGAAAATCCAGCTTTGGAAAGCTTAATCTTCAGATCAAAGAGATAATGAGATGTTTTCTCCAGCAACTGACACTGGGCACTAAAAGAATTCAAAGCCATGTGCCACAATCTTAGACTGGATCTTGTACCCACATTGGTGGCCAAAATGAACTGCAAACTGCTTAGTGGAAAAAGTTACTCTAGCTTTTGGAAGAAATAATTAGCACTGGAGCAGCCTTTTTGGATAAAGAGCCAGGAAAGAGAGAGTGGGGTTCAACCTTCACAAGCAGACTGTATAAAATTATGGATCCTTAATGCTACTCCATAGACTGGCTTTCTGAAGGATTTTTGCTGCTTAAAGAATTATATAATCTAGCATCTAAGTTACGGTATGTGGGGCATGAAGCTCTTTGTCACTGACTTGTTACCTCATTGCTTAGCCATGGTGTTAATGAAGCAAAGATCACAGCTTTGATTGACAGATGGGCCTCATCGCTCTGAGGTGTTCGCCAGCCAAATGCACTGTGCTGCAATCGATCGATTCAATTCGACTATCAATATTTATTGAGTCCCTACTATGTACAGAGAAGTGTGTTGGGTGACACAGGGACCGCAAAGCAAAATGAAAACGAAATCTGAGATAGTTTTTGTCCTCACAATCTAGTGGGGGAGACAGATGCATTCACAAATAGCTACACTACAAAGCAAATTATGCTAAGCACAATAATAGAAGCACAAAGTGTAGTGGGAAATCAGAGGAGAAAGATTAATTCCAACCCATGAGGATGTGAATGGATCGCCACAAATTTATCACCACCCCAGGAACAACAACTTACCGCATATGTTATAATAACAGTGGGTCAGGATTGCCATTTTAAAACACAAATGAAAAATATATTGTAATTAGATGAGATCTGCCAGCCAAACAGAGCAAACCAACCAGAAGTCTAAAATACAAAAAGACAAATAACTATTTGGGCTTTTTCATCTTGGGTAAGATTAGTTAGCTGCTGATTTTATTGCTATAGGTGTGGGCGATGATTTTTTTTTTTTTAAATGTGATCTAAGGGTTAAAAGATCTACCTGCATATGGCAGATCCCAGGACAAATATGTACATTCCCCGGGGAGTGATTGGATCATGCCTGTGTGCTTGCTAATCTGTGGCATTAACAAGGTTAGCCTTTCAACCTAATGCTTTAGTTTCTGAAGTTATCTCCTGGGCTTATATCAGCAGGCATGTGAACGTTAGGACTAAGAAAAAAAACTGTTTTCTGTTTCTCTTCTGGGTGTGCAGTGTATTCCTTCCTTCAGAGCCACTAAGAGTTTCAAAAGCAGGTAGAGACAAAGAAAGAAATGTAGGAAAGAAATTCACATCTCTAAAGGATCTATTGCCTGGTTCAGGCTTCACCCCGAAATCATTTGTCTTTAAGGTGTTGCTATCTTTCTTGGCCCAAAGTACAGAAATTGCAAGCAGAAATATATAATATTTTCAGCACAACTGGTTTCTCTGACACCATAATATGTACTCCCCATCTACACCCCGAATGCTTGGGTGACCAGAGGTCATTGCCACAGACACGAACCTTTCCTTCACAAGGGGTTGAGAAATGATTTCACATAAATGCTATGTGCTCAATTCTCTCCACCCCCATTTTTATTTGAAAATAATCTGTCTAATAATAATGCAGTGCATATCATGTACCAAGTACTGTTCTAGCCATTTGCATCAAACAACCTATAAGGTAAGAATACAATTATCCCCAGGTGACAGATGGAAAAGCGGAAGAGGACCTTGCTCAGAGTCAACCAGCTAGAAGGTGGCAGAACGAAGGTGTCTGGCTGTACACACCGTGCTTGAATCACTGCATCAGTCTGCTCATATACATCATCCTCCCATAGCTGTTGTAAGAATTCTATAGCATAAGCAGAAAAGCTAGCACACGGGCACCTGCATGGCCCAGTTGGTGAAGCATCCAACTCTTGGTTTCAGCTCAGGTCATAATCTCACAGTTCGTGAGTTCGAGCCCCGCACTGGGCTCTGTGCTGACAGCTCAGAGCCTGGGGCCTGCTTCAAAGTCTGTGTCTCCCCCTCTCTCTGCCCCTCCCCACGAATGCTCTGTCTACCTCTCTCTCTCTCTCAAAAATAAATAAACATTAAAAAGTTTTTTAAAAGTGAGCACAAAGAAAGTATTCAAAAATATTAAGCAATATTGGAGCACCTAGGTGGCTCAGTCAGTTGTGTGTCTGACCTCGGCTCAGGTCATGATCTCATAGTTCCACGGTTCAAATGAGCCCTGTGTGGGGCTCTGTGGCTTCAGTCTCTCTGCTGACAGCTCGGAGCCTAGAGCCTGCTTCCATTCTGTATCTCCGTCTCTCTCTGCCTGGCCCTTGCTTGCGTTCTGTCTCTCTCTCTCTCTCTCGCAAATAAATAAACATTAAAAAATTATGTTAATATTAAGCAATATTAACATTGATAAAATATTAATGTCTAAGTTAGGCATTGTGTTTTAAAACTTAAAATGCAGTACTCTTTAAGTGCAAATATTCTGAAATATGTTCTTGGCAATACTACTGTATAGTCTTAAATTTGCACTATCTTCCTAAAGGGTGTTAGATAAACAAAGAAGGTAGTCATTTGTTTGATACTCTGCACCATAGTCAGCCCTTCGTGCATCTCAGTGCTTTAAGTTGGTTACTTCTCTTTCCTCAAGAGAACCCTAGATTTCTTGAAGAAAGGGACTGTATCTCCTTCTCTTTTTCCCAGTGGCTTGATTCAATAATTATTTGTAGATTGGTAATCAATAACCTCCTCAATTAGAATTCCTGAGTCCATAACTTTAGGGATAATGTTACTGATCTTGGTTAATCATTTTAGAAAGTGTGTGGTTGTCAAGGAGGTAATTATTAAACACTAACTTTCTGTGAATGCATTTTTTTAAACTTCTCTTAAAATCATACACACAGAATGCAAGGATGCATGCATTTCTGTTGGTTTTATACCTAGGAATGGAATACATCTAACATATATATGTTGACTAAAAAGTATGTGCTAGAATAGCACTCACTACTTATAATATCCAAAACTAGAAACTATCCAAACACCTGACAACAATAGAATGGAGAAACAGACAAACTGTGGTATAGTCACAAAACTGAGTACTATGCAGCAATGAGAGTCAACAATCTACCATTACATGCAACAACATGGATAAAGTATAAAAACAAAACACCGAGATAAAGAAGTCAGGCCCCAAGAAGTGTTTGCTGAGTTATTCCACCCATTTGATACACAAAATGAACAAAACCAATCAATGGTGTTAGAGGTCAGGAGAGTGGTGTCTCTTGGGGAGATGTAGTTGGTACCTTGAAGGGGCAGGAGGGAAGCTTCTGGTAATGTTCCATTTCTTTATCAAGATCTTATTACACTGATGTGTTCAGTTTATCAGAATTGATTGAGCTGTGCACTTATTGTCCACGTGCATTTTAGTCTCTATTATACTTCAAATAAAAGTAAAACAAAAAAAATCTTCCACATACTTGCAAACTGTACCCCAATGTTTTCTTCATTCCCTGCCAACAACCTTTCTTATCACAGTGAGCTCATACTGTTTTTAATTAGACTATTGTGGACATATTTTATGTGCTAATTCAACTCGAACTTCCTTGATGGGAGCAGGGGGGAGGGGCTTTTGGTTATTTACCTTTACTTCTTACACGGTCTACAGTGGTAACATGCAAAAAGCGTTTTGTTGAGTGAATGAAAAAGAAGGAAAGAACAACTCTTTGTCCTGAAAGAACAGAGATGAAGGGATGAGTAAATGAATGAATGAATGATACATAGCTATAAAAACAGCAGGATCAGGATTTAAATGAATGACTCAACCCTCATAGAAGCTCACTGTCATTATTATTTGAATACACCATACTCGGCAGTCTACTGACCTATCTGTAAACATTGATCTGAAAGACAAATGTATAGTAAAAAAGCTTAAGTTACCAGATTTATTAATGGGATAATTCTTCATTTTGTGAATAGATTCATGGTTAAGTTTTTCTATGTTATCTGGTATTTATTATTTACTCAGGATTTGTTATGTACCAGAGACAGTTCCAGACAATTTGTTGACATTTGATTATTTAATGCCTAAGGTAACCAAGTGTGGTTGTTAAGAAACTAGAATTGAGGGGGCGCCTGGGTGGCTCAGTCAGTTAAGAGTCTGACTTTAGCTCAGGTCATGATCTCACAATTTATGGGTTCAAGCCCAGGCTCTGTGTTGACAGCTCAGAGCCTGGAGTCTGCTTTGGATTCTGTGTCATCCTTTCTCTCTGCCCCCTCCCCAATTCATGCTCTGTCTCTCTCTCTCAAAAATAAATAAACAGTGAAAAAATAAAAATTAAAAAGAAAAAAGAAACTAGAATCTAGATTCAGACAGATGTAGGTCCAAATCATGATCCTCTCACTTAAAAATGGAACAGTCATGGGTACATTGGTTAACTTCTCTGAGCTGCACCTCATTACTCCTACCAGGGAGATGGTCCCGGTATTGCAAGGTTCCCATGAGACCTTGTATGTGAAGTACCTCACCTGGTGCTTGGCAGATTGCATATGGAAGAGCAGTTCATCATCACCATGACCAGAGGTTAAGTAAGTTCCCCATATCCCATCCACACCCATCCATCAGTAAGTCTTGGTGATTATCTCTCCAAAATACATGTGCAGGTCTCCTCCCTTCATTTCCATTTCCCCACCCTCAGTTGGGGTGCAGTCAACCGCCTCTAGCCTCCCATGATGGGCTCACCTTCATGGGCTTTTAAGTTCTCTCTGCTGCTTCTTCTTTTTCTCTCTGCAACTCTTCTCAGCTAGAGTGATCTTTTCAAATTTTAAATTGCCTTAAGCCCTCCAATGACTTCCTTTGAAACAAATTAAAAAAAAAAAAAAAGACATGGATTCCAAACACTTGAAATGACCTACACAGTCTCATCGGCTTTGATTCTTACTCTCACTGTAGTTTCCCCCAGAACATTCGACATGTCACACATGCTCGTGCCTCTGCTTCCTGCTCAGTCTTCAGACTCAGCTTGAAGGATGACTCAGAAAGGGCTTCTCAGATACCTGAATAAAGTAGGGATTCTCATGATTCTCTGTAGCCACTAATAGGTAAATTTCACATTTCTGTGTTTACTTGTCTGTTGCCTGTGTCCCCCTTCTGGCCTCTAAATTCCCCCAAGGGCTTGTCATAGCTATTCTACACACCCTCGAATGGCCATCACTAACCCAGTGCCTGAAACAAACCCATCATTCAAAAAGTATGTACTTATGCCTCTCAACTGGAGGCATGAGAACTGTGGATTAATACACACATTAAATAAGTAATGTGTTGTGTTAGCAAGTGATGAGGGCTACAGAGAAAAACAAAACTGGAAGGTAGATAAACAGGGACAGATGGGTGTAGGGGTATGATATAAAATAGGATGGTCAGAGGGAACATCTGAGGAGAGACTTGAAGGAAGTCAGGAGGAGCCATGGGGATACTCAGGAGAAGGATTCCAGGTAGAAGTAAGTGCAAGAACCCTGAGGTGGAAGAGACGGCCAGGGTCAGTGTGGCTGAAGCTGAGTGAGTGGAGGAGAGAGCAGTAGAAGATGGAACAGAAAGACCAGAAGAAGCCTCTGGGCCTCTGTATAGACTTGGCTTTGACTCCAAGGGAGAGGAAGCCACTGCAAGATTTTGAGCATAAAGGAACGCAGTCTGATTTGTTTTAACTGGATACCTCTGGCTGCTGACTGAGGACTCGGTACAGAATATAAGAGGCCAAGAATGAAAAAAACACAACCCAGAATCCATTTGGGCTGGGTGAGAGATGATGGTGGTTTGGATGAGGCAAGGAGTGGCAGAATTGCCAAGAAGTGGTCAGATTATAGAGGTCATTCTAAGACAGTACTGAGAGGATTTGCTGACATGCTGGTGGTTCTAGGGGGCGAGAGAAAGAGAGGAGTCAAGAACGACTCCAAAACAGATATTCACTAAACCTTTGTTGAGTGGATGAATGGGTGAATAAGTGAATGAATGAGTGACACAGCCATTAAACATCAGGATCAGGGTTTAAAGTATGTTTAGTAAGACATCAAAACACTCACTGTGATGCTTAACCTTTTAGAATCTGGCAGAGGGTCTTTCTTTAGAAAAAGCCCATATGTACATACGTGCCAAATTTGCACATAATCTGAGGAAGCTCCAGAACCTTTTGAAATCCATCCAGAAATTCTGTTAAGAGAGCCTGCATGTCACCATTCAAGCATGTAACATAAAGCTTGATTTTCAAAATGCAGTTTGCATGAAACCTTTGCAAAACATCTCTTGCCTAAAGTTCCGACTCCAATCTGACAGTGGATTAATGTCACAGAAAAAAAGATAAATGGTACATCTGTTTCCTAAGTTTAAAAATAACCATCACAATCCATGTTATTGGAATAGGATGCTAATTTCTAAGTCCGTATCATAAAAAGTCTTAATCAGGGACAACAACTCATACTTCATATTTGTAAAAGACTAAAGGAAACTCTACATTTTCTTATAGTAACATCACAAAAGTTAATAAAGCACCATTTCTTTATGAATGGCTGGGATTCTAATAACTCATTCCAATAATACTGGTCTTCTCATACCTGTAGAAGCTTTAAGTGGCAGATTTACGTGACTTTATTTAATAACAAATTAGGAAATTAATTTAATACTTGCAGCTTGGGAAGTCAATAAAATGTATACTCCATGGAGGAAAAATAGTAAAATATATTTCTGGAAGGAACAGCAGTGCCGTTTGTGCAAAGGCTAAAAGAAAAGATTGGATGTTGCTATATTTTATGAATTGCAAAAACTGACAACATCATTTATTGAAAAATAATAGTACAATTTGGTTTAGTCTTCACCCTGAAGTAAATCTATAAAGGCAATTCAAACATTGCCCTCAAATTTCCAGATTATCATTTAATCTAAGTAATCTTTGGTGTGTATAGATGTATAATATACACATACATACATATATACACACAAGTATACATATTTAGACATCTATGTTTAAATTACATTTTTAAGCCCTCTAAGTCTTCAAGAGAATAAGGTTGCTTTGTGTTTTGCCTTATTTTTTCAGTACTTTTATTTAAATCCTAAGGTCTGTTTTCCAGAGAGGACTGTTCTGCCACAGACATAAAACTCTTTCAAGCCACGGGGGATCACAGAGTTAAAACTCTAAGGATTAACACTGGGCTAGCTCACGGGCTTACCGGCTAGCCTGAAGCATTTGTCTAAGAGCTTTAAAAAAAGAGAGAAAAGAAAAAAGAAAAGAAAAGAAAAAAGAGAAGAGAAGAGAAGAGAAGAAAAAAGAAAAGAAAAGAAAAGAGAGAAAAAAAAGGCAATAGAGAAAATTGTCCAAAAATCTATCTCAGGAAGCACCCTACTTCTAAGGGGGAAAAACTGGTCCTAAAGCTTTGCTGTCAGATCGTGCCCAGGTCTACATTCTGTTGCCTTACACCCTCGGAGAGCTGAGAAACATGCCTGCCATGTTCCAAACTGATCTCTTAAGTTATGAGAGGAGCGAGAAAAGGGAGTCAATAGAAGTCTCCTTTGCTATGACACAGGTACAAACTGAAAGACCTAAAAATAATAACACTTTAGTCTTACCCTGCACTTTTGGCTTCTACTGCCCTGCAACTGAGTCAAATTATATCTACATTTTCTGTGGGTCACGTTTATAAGCGGAATATGAAAAAATACCCCAGGAAAACAAGACAGAGGCATACAGACATTGGGCACTTAAAAAAAATCTATAAAATATCTTGGCCCCAGAAGCAAAGATCATCTCAGCTAAATCAGTATTGAATTCAGTTATAGATATAAACTTTGGTGTGCAATGATTGCTGCAAAATGAAAAAATCTATTATAGAAATGGTGATAATATACTCCCCTACTCGGAGTATTTGTCTATAACTCAGCATGTATTTCTGTTTGGAGTATTGGTGTTAATGTGCTTTCTTCGCAGAGAGTAGAACAGCCGTTGTGGTGTATGTTATGAATGCATATTAACAGCACATGCATTTGCATATCTGGAACTATAGTAGAAAATGCATAACAAAATTTCTTTTGAAAGATTATTGTACAAACACACTGAATCCTTGCTAAATCTTGACATAACAACTTTTTGTTTCCCCCCCCTTTTTGTGAAAAAGAAATCTAAGACACTCAAACAATAGACTAATACTCAGAAAACCTCAACACAGATTCTATCCCCTCTTCACCCCGCCTCACCACCACCACCAAAGGTTTTTATTTCAAGTTCAAAGGCAGAAATAGAACAGTCCCAAATGTTTTCATCAAAAAAACTGTTTCTCATTTGTCTGCACATTGCAAAGATAAAATATAAAAATCTATCCTTGCGGGGAGCTACATTGGTGGTAATTTTCTACTAATGTGTCATGTTACCTATTCCTTAGATTTTGATGCTCGTGTTTGCGATGCCCATAATACAAAGCAGCTTCTGGAAACTTTGCAAGTTTAGAACATGGTACAACATGCAAAATGCGTAACAGGCTTTGTGGCTCCTGACTCTTGGTACTTATGCTCCTTTACATTTAAAAATTCAACCATACGTGAGAACACACAAAAGTGTGCATCTGGTCTTCCTTTAGAAGCTCTCTGTACTGAAAGAAAAGGTGTGTGCAGTTTTTGAACCAAAGGGTCTATGAAATCTACTCAACGCACCCATTTCCAGTAATATCCCCTTAATCAACACATTTCGAAATGCCTTTGGTAGGTCTGATAAACACACACACACACACACACACACACACACACACACACACAAGGCAGGCCCACCCACTTCACTTATGAATTTATAGCCTTAGTTTTCTTTTAAATTTGCATTTTTACCAAATCATTGAGAGAGAAAAATTAATCTCCTTTATCTAGCAGTCTCTCCCTTTTGCCATCGTCCCTCTCTTTTCTAGAACCGTCCAGGCAAAGTGAAGTAACTTTGAGGGGGAATGGAAATGAGTGGGGTATGACAGAAGCAAAATTGAATTTAATTTGAAGCCCCCGATGCCAATTTGGAACCAAAGAGCATTAAAGCAGCAGAACTCTAAACCTTTCAAAACTGGGATTGATAAGGGGAATGCTAACACAGATTCAACAGTTACAACTCTGCCAGGGATTACTTTAATACCAAAAGCATACTGTCTCACTTTATAGAAAGAGATTATTCAGTTATCAAACAACAAAGGTTGTGTTTGTCCATTTCTAAACTTTTTTTTAAGTGCCCTTTTTACTTTATTGACAGGCAACTCTGAAATAAAACATCCTCTTTTTTCTTTTTCTGTTTGTTTTGTTTTTGTTTTGTTTTGTTTGGGGGGGGTTGGTTTTTTGTTTTTTTGCAAGGGAAGGGGGTGACCAGGGTGTAGGGCAAAAAGAGGAAGGTGGAGTTTGCCTCTGGCTTCACAGTTCATTTTATCTATAAGGCCTTTTGCCAGTTGCGCTTAACTGTTTCTACCCTGCTTTTGTTAAGAAACCAAAAGTGGGGAGCGGGGAGAAATATAAAAATGAAAAAATCTGAAAAAGAAAAACGACTGGATACCAGTGAAAGAATGAAGAGATTTTTAAATTCGTTGTCCGTCTTGGGGGGGGGGGGGCGGATGTGAGAGAAAGGAAAAAAATCTGAGAAAAGAGAAAAGCTCATCTTTGATTAGTATACTCAGCAGAATGGCAGGAAGAGAAAGACACAAACCTAAGTGCTATTTATTTTTAATGTTTACTGTGTAGGAAATGAAATGAGAAAGAAAGAACAAGCCGGTTAATGCTGGAAGGAGACTGGGACAGTAAAGAGGGAAGTTGTGATTTTTAGTACAGGACACGAGAACGTAGTTTGACATCTTTCCCGGTGGACTTGCAGATGCCTCTGTGTTTGATACAGATAAAGAATCTCTCCGAAAAGTTGCTGAAAGATACCAGCAAGTGTAGAAAGGGGAGCATCTGAGGATGTCTTTCACAGACCCCAGATGGAGAAACTGTTCTTTTATTCCAAATCCCTAAGAAGCACAGAAGTCGTACATGTTAATAAGAGAACACACAGACACACGCCCATAAGTTACACGCCACGAAACAAAACAAGGAAATAAGGAGACCTTTGTTGATCCCTGTTCGCTGACACAAATCTTAGTTTGGTTAAGCATCTCAAGACCATTTTCCTGATTTCGGCTCCTTTTCCCGGCGTTCTCTCCCTGGGTACCCAGGTGCGCGAATGGGATGGTGATCTTTACAAAACATCAACGTCAACAACAACAAAAACCTCTCTCGCACACAAAAGCCCACCTTGTAAATGAATGGAATATTAACGACTACCTAATAGTTGCACCGTTGGCAGGGCGAAACTGAACACTAACACAGCTATTTCTACAGACTGCCAGTGAAGCCGAAGCAGCTCTAGGAGAGAAACGCACCTACTGTATGTGAAATGCTGGTGCAGATTTTCCCCCTATCAGTCTAACCTTCTGTGTTGATGCATGAATGCTGGTACCCACTTACAGGGATGCCAGATGATCAGTGCAGAATGAAGGTCCCAAGAGAGAGGATCACATGGTTCTCTCTGCCCTGTGACGTCACTAGCAGATGGCATGGGTACCAGCTCTGGCAGTTGGCATCAATGTCACTTTTTAGAGATCAATGAGATAGTGCAGATATACACAGATCTAGAGACTCCAGGAGACGATGCGACACTCAGCCTGAAAAGATTTGGAAGATACAAAATGAAAACCGATTATTGAATGAAGTTAAAACCTAAGGTAATATAAATAAAGATATACTTCAATTGATGCTGGCTTTGCATGCAAGTATTTAAAGATACAGTGTCACTGTCTTATAGTATTTATATGCTCTTTGCCATCTATAACTTCTTATCATATTTCATTCTTATGATGTAACTGTCACATACTTTCACTGCTATTATGTAACACTGCAAGTATGTGGACATTGCTAAGAGTTTGTGTGTGTGTGTGTGTGTGTGTGTGTGTGTGTGTTGAGGGGGCTGGAGATTGTTACATTCAAAAGTCTCTGTTTTAACGTGCCTATTTGTTTGAAGACTTTAGATGAAAATACTTGCTGCTTCACCAAACGAAAGCCAAAATTGCATTTGAAACACAAATTATTTTCCCCTTTCATTCGGGATTCTGAACACACGTGCACAATTGCAGTCAGAATCCTTGGACCGTTCCTGTCAGATATTAGCTAGAGGGAGACTTCTGTGGCTCGTAGAACAAAAACACTACGAGAGTGATTTTTTGTCCAGGGTGATTTGAATAGCAGTAAACAGACGATTACATTTGGAAAAATGTCCAATGTAAAAGCAGTTTGACCATTTTCTTTGATTTTAAAAAAAATACCAGTGATTCTTGTCTTTTAAAATTTATTTATGGAGTTTATTCCAAATTAGCCTGGCCCCCACCCCTTTTTTGTAAAGGCTGGGAAGACAGTGCTCTTTTACATATATTTCTTCGCTGGTCAGAAAGAAAACAGTTTAAAAATTGGCTCTGGTTAATCTTTTCTTTAAATTTGGAAATGTCAACAGCCACTTAATGTAAATTTGCAGTTACATAATACAGCAAATAAAGTTAAGGTCTATTTCTTTTTCTAAAAAAAAAAAAAAAAGAAACACCTCACAAATTTGTCAGCTAATGGAGAGGTAATACTTCTTCATTTTAAAAACTGGTGTCTCTTCTCATTTTGTGCTCAGGGGAATTGAAATTAATGAAATTCTGCATTGCTATATCATGTTTTGCATTTGCTTGAATTCAAAGGTCCTTTTTGTGCATTAAAAACAGTTCAAAATCAAAGGAAAATGGAGATGGTGGTGGCACTGTAATAAATGCTTCTTGTTTTATTTTCTTTTGATAATCTGCCGGTATAAATTGATCTCTCGCCTGCATCCTTGTAGTTTTTATAATTATGAGTCTGCACAAACTCAAAAATTATAGTTAATGTAAAAAATTGGCTCCCGAATCAGTCTTTTTCACGTGTTATTTTTTTTGCATTCTTATAATTAAGTCATTAAATATGCTTTAAGTGTATAAACTCTAAAAATGAAAACACTTTAAATATTGTGCTGGCATTTTTTCAGGTAATTTAAGATTAGAGAACCATGTTAACACTACCGTTTGATGAGTCTGTTGTAATGCCAGAATCCCAGATGTGCAGAAAGTTTTCTAGAGAATGTGAGGACCAGAAGCAAATTAAGAAACCAGAAAGCTTTTCCAAACAGATTGTCCTTCGAGGAAAGAGCATCAAAAGGGCCCCTGGAGAAGAAACTGAGAAGGAAGAAGAGGAGGAAGACAGGGAAGAGGAAGATGAAAATGGCTTGCCCAGAAGGAGGGGTCTTAGGAAAAAAAAGACGACCAAGCTCCGACTGGAGAGGGTCAAGTTCAGGAGACAGGAAGCTAATGCGCGGGAGAGAAACAGGATGCATGGCCTCAACGATGCTCTGGACAATTTAAGAAAAGTGGTCCCCTGTTATTCCAAAACCCAAAAACTGTCCAAAATAGAAACTTTACGACTGGCCAAAAACTACATCTGGGCACTTTCTGAAATCCTGAGAATCGGCAAGAGACCTGATCTGCTCACGTTCGTCCAAAACTTATGCAAAGGTCTTTCCCAGCCGACTACAAACTTGGTGGCAGGCTGCTTACAGCTCAACGCCAGGAGTTTCCTGATGGGTCAGGGTGGGGAGGCTGCGCACCACACAAGGTCACCCTACTCTACTTTCTACCCTCCTTACCACAGCCCTGAGCTCACCACGCCCCCAGGGCATGGAACTCTTGATAATTCCAAGTCCATGAAACCCTACAATTACTGCAGTGCGTATGAATCCTTCTATGAAAGCACTTCCCCTGAGTGTGCCAGCCCTCAGTTTGAAGGTCCCTTAAGTCCTCCCCCAATTAACTATAATGGGATATTTTCCCTGAAGCAAGAAGAAACCTTGGACTATGGCAAAAATTACAATTACGGCATGCATTACTGTGCAGTGCCACCCAGGGGTCCTCTTGGGCAGGGCGCCATGTTCAGGTTGCCCACCGACAGCCACTTCCCTTACGACTTGCATCTGCGCAGCCAATCTCTCACCATGCAAGATGAATTAAATGCAGTTTTTCATAATTAATGAGGAAAATGAAAATAAACAGTGGTCATTCACCTCCCCCGTCTAATTAAGACAAAGCAGATGCTTGTGGGCTGAGTAATTGGCACAACTCTATCTAAGGTGTTTACTAGTTTCTGAAGTGTGTTTCAACTATTGTGAGAATTTTCTATGTAAGAATAAATCTCTTTTCGTATGAGAACTTCTTTTCCTTTCCTTTTGTCTGTAAAGCACTGTGATTCTGTTACTACTGGAAGGATTTTTTCCCTTGTTTTATTTTCTTTTAAATTCACTTAATTTGTTTGAACAAGGTGTCTAAAAATATACTGTTGAATAAAGACATGCACACAGCATAACTCAATGTCTATTTCAGTTGTACAGTAATTATAAAAATGCATGTTATTAAAATCAGATGAATAAAATGATGTGTTTATAATTACTAGCAATTATATATGATGTATCTCTGAAAATTGAAAATTTAAAATATTGAGAATAACACTAAGGTGACATTGATATTGGAAGATGCATTTGAGGATGGGCAACGATATAAAAGCTATGCAATTTTCTCTTTATTAAGGATGAATCTAAATGCATTCAATTGGTAACTATTCCTCTTCAAGTTCTGCAGAGGGGGCAACGTGGTATTTGAGTGGACGGCGTCATGATTTGGGAACAATTATTTCAATCATAAAGAAAAAATTTTCCAGCTTTTGTTTTGTATTGTTCAAAAACTCTGTACAGGTTTGTTATCACAATGTATAACTGTGTTTTCCCACCCCACATTTTTAAAGCAATTAAACATAGATATTTACACTCCTAAAGGACATCTATTAGCTGTGATATTTTTGCATGATACTTATTATTTCCTGGTACACAGCTGCTTTCTGCCTCTAACACTCCCGCCTCCCCCTTGCAGAAACATTTCTGGATTTCAAAACCGTAGGAGCTAAAACAAATTTCTGAAACAAAATGGCCAAAGCGCTTACAAGAATTTTTTTTTTTTTTTTTTAAGTATCTT
>NW_027532002.1:5469288-5469649 GCF_008692635.1 Crocuta crocuta
AAAGGAGCCCATGAGGGTTAAACATCCTGGGGAAACAATGATAAATCCTGGTAACCTTCAGCTCCAGCCGAAATTCGGTGGCAAATTTCCAGCAAACACCAAGAGTGGATGTTAAAAATGGAAGGTTTTACTCTGCGCGGTTTAAGTAAGTCTGGCCGATTAGAGGCTAAATTCTGTGTGATTAAAAGTTTCCTGACAAAAGGCCACCAAAACCCCTCTTGAATAGCGCCTGGGGAGCTCAGCCTCTTAGGCAGAACTGAGCCCCTCCTAGAATAAAAGCCAAGGTGGCAGTGACCTCTCTCCAGACGCCCTCTGGCGCAGGTTTGCCCCCCAGGGGGAAGAGGGGAACAGATGGGAAGGC